>NC_061060.1:9390052-9690052 GCF_021917145.1 Hypomesus transpacificus
TCCTCCTCCACGGGCAGGCTTGCAGATCTAATTACAGGCTAAGACTTGTTGACTCTGTATTGCGCGAGGAGCCAACCTGACAAGGCGGCCATCCCTCCCTGCCCTCTGTGTTCATCTCCATCTCCCTCCCCCTCATCAAATCCCTATCCATCCCTTCCTTTCCTCATATCCTCTCCTGTGTATGTGACTCTGTCCCCACCCCCTCCCCTTCTAGAGTCCCTTCCCCTGACCGATCCAATGTTTTCATCCGATGACATGGCCACACCTCAAAACTCTGAGCCTCATTTACAAGTCAAATCAGAGGCCTGGTGGGCTTAGACATGATAGAAAGTCAAGTCAGATGCAAACTCCAGACAATATTATGAACACAAGTGAGCTATTCATCCCAGGACTGAAACTAGGACCGTCTCTTCTGCTGATAGACTTACAGGTGTCAAGGGCTAGGTCTAAATCAAACAGTACCCATGTGAGGGTTTGGCATTTGTTCCCCAATCTCTAAGGAAGGTTTATTTACATGTCTACCCACCAAGCCTGTGTGCATAGGCCCTAAACCTGGTAGACCCTAGGATAGTCTTGATCGGGCCATCCGACAACCAATCAGAAATCTGTTCAAATCACCTCATGGGTGAAGCACATGGTGTAAAACCTGTCCAACAGCTATCTAACTAGAAAACATTCCAGAATATTTACAATAGATCTCCACGTATCACAGAATAACTGGGCACAAGTTCAACATCATGGGGACTATGCGTGTCTTATGACAAACTCAATTCCTCGAGTGATGCTTGAACACTCCTCAAACAGTACAATTTGTACAATGGTGAATGCAGAAGCCCAAATTAGTCTCATGTAGCAAACGGTTCATATGTGTCAGTGCTCAGCCCTTTTCTAGTGAAACAGGAAGCATTCTTTTATCTCTGCTGCAGTGGGAAAGTTTCAGAGAAACAAGAAAGCCACCAAGTTTAGACGCAGCAAATTAACCCTTTGCGTGGTGTGTTGGGGGGGTTTTAACTGTGTACGTAGTAAAAGAGTTGGCATGACACCATTGTTCGCCCCATGAAAACCTGCTAGGTTGCTCCAGCCTACAAGGTGAGCAACATTCATTCTGGGCTCCAGTGAGATGTTTAGGGCCTGATAAGCTCATTAAACAGCACTGACTCCAGCCTGCTATGAGGAGAAGCAATGATACAGTCACAACAGGTTTACAGCTTCTACATACTAGGCTTTGGAACCTTTTGGAGGGGGAAGACTATGCAGATACCTATTACAAACAGAAGAGTGCATTTTATTAGCATTGTGGACAGAAGTCTGTTAACAGGTGCCATGACTGATTATCACTTATTTCTACACCATGACAAGCTCAAAATCCTCATGTGGGCTTGGTCAGGGGGCTTGCAAAACACTGCTCCCTCCCCTGCAGGGGCAAGCCATATAAGGCAATCATTCTCAAGAGAAAAACGACAACAAACATGTGTTAAAGGTGTGTCATGAAAACCCAGCATCATTCCCTCACAATGTGAAAAATACCTTAGCATTTACTTTGTGAGTTAATATGTCCAGCTGGGAAGGGATATTTTACAATAACACTATAAATGATGACCTATGAACTCTAAAGATATTTAATGATGTTATGTTGATGTCTACACAACATTGGTTGATAAGAGCAGTATATTTTGTTCATCAAACTATATTTATTGTGTCATATATGTTAGGAACAAATACAAAGTTTTACACTTGATTGTGTCAAAATGCACTTTCCCAGACATTTTGGATGACCTAGTTCTGCTTTTTACTTCCCTTTGCAATTACAAACCCAAAATAAATACAATAGGCATTATCTTAATGAAATATGCTTGAACCAATTTGTGGAACATGTTTAAGCTTAGTCACCCATATACAAACACAATAACAAACTCAAAAGGTACTAACCTCAAACACAAAGTGCTTGTGTGTCAGGCTCCATATTAACAGTAGAAGTGTCGGATAAAAAAATGACGAGGAAGAAAAACAGCCAGCGATGGAACAAAAAATAATCCAAGAAAGTGTTAACAACTGAACAGAAGGACACAGCTGGCTAAAGCTATGTATTTCTGACTTGCTTTCTACCTCCTTGCAATAAAACTACATTGAAAAGTAAAAAAAAAAGAGAGGAGGCAATGGCTGCTGTTTGAAATTAAAAAAAGGAGAAGTGTGGTGAAGCAACTTGCCCTCTGCCTATGAGTCACGCTCCACAGCAGCCATTGGTAGGGGAGCCCTGAGGCAGAGAGCCTGCACCTGGCCAATCAGGGGCCAGGGCGGGCCCTTGAATGCAAATCTCTTCAGGTAAGCTTCAACAGTGAAGGAGATGAAGGTGGGGGAGGGGAGAAGCAGGGTAGAGCAACAAGCAAGCCACACCTTGTGCAATCTGAAAACGCCAGACTAGGCTTTCCTGCCAAGCAGTGGTGGGGGGAGCAATAAACACACCTGGTCCGGTATGTGCTTTCTTGAGGACAGTCAGACTTTGACCAGGCAATGTAGAGCAATCGAGTCAAGTTGGTTAAAATCAGGGAAGAAACATTTATACCTGCACATCCTAAAGAACACTGGATTGCACGTTAGGCCAGAATAACTTTATTTCCCCACTCTGGAGACTGAAATGAGCTCCGAGATATTTTAGAAGAGAGAAAGACATAGAATCTTGGAGTAATTTCAGGGGAGTATCCCTGGAGGCAATGAAAACCCCCATAAAACAGACTCATCTTTGTGTTTGTTAACTGTGGGAGGTGCAAGAACTGAAGGCTATAAAAAAGGAAACGCCCGCAAGACAGGTCAGGCAAGTGTAGTCCACTGAACACAGCCTCAATGCGTTCTCCTGCATCCAAAAGATGGATGGTATGGTTTACTGGTAGTTTACTTTCACACTCAAATTACTACAGGGGGCCCCTATCACATGCTACTTTGAAGCAACCGTTTGAATTTAATACAGACTAACAAATGCCCACGTCTCCATGCCAACGCTGGAAGAAGGCTACATCATTGTCCCTGTAAGCAAGATCCCCTGTTCACTGCTTGTATTGTTTCTAGGAGAAACACACGCACACACTTGCAGTTCTGCTATAGAAACAAGGAGAGAAAATTCATGTACTCTACTCATAATCTGCTTCACCCTCCTATCTATGTCCCCAATCACTTGCCCCTTTTCACAATTGTGTGTTTGTGTGAATCTTGACAGATATCTTTGTGAAACATGATAGTGCTAACAAACAGGAAGCCAAGGCTTGTGGTGATGTCTGTGAGTGTGTGCGTGTGCATGTGTGCGTGTGCGTGTGTGTGCGTGCGTGCAACATTATTTCTTTGGGGCATAATTTAACCTTGACACCTTTCACTAACCCCAATAATATCCCAAAAGTAAAGTAATATAGGCACCATTATCTGAAGTTGTATCAAATTTCCTCTGGCTGGAGCAGGTCAAACGAACTTCAACACAGAGGAGAGACATTTTTCAAAACCGCCTTTGAACAGACGGCAAACTGAGCAATACCCATTTTTCACTTACAGTGCAAAAACTGTGCCTACAGCCCACCAACTCTCAAAAACGATTCAAGAAGGCTTTATTCATAGGTTGTTCCTCTTATCTAAACCACTGCTCTTTGTGCCAAACCAAATTAAATTAGCGGACCAAGGTTGAGTCCTCGTGGGAAATTGCTTAACTCATCATTGCATTCCAGAAACATCAGAGATGTGTTGCTTATTTTGGAATAATCTGTAAATGCTGTGGGATGCATCTGTTTTCCTCATGAACAGAGCTTGGCTGTGTGTCTCTCCCTGGAGAGAGCAGGAAGAATGATGGAATCTCATTACCACATGGCCAGTGTCATTATACAAATTAAGACTTTCCACTTACTCGCGCTGTTCTAAAGTAACCTTTTTGAGACTAGGCTTTTCCATGGCCCTTGGCAGTTTCCCAGGTTGTAGAGGTTGAAATGAAGACCCAGTCACATTGACGCTCTTCAGGAATAAAGATACATCCAAAGATTAGGTGCTTCACAAATACTGTATGCAAGTATGACTGAGTGTGTGATATCCATCTAGGCCTCCAACTTCCCCCAACTAAGAACCTAGTTCAGAAAACATGAAAATAGCGTTTTAATTAACCGTTAATTGATACAATTTGGGCAAACAACACACTACTAATGGTTGGTGAGGATCATTGACTTAACTGACAAAATGTCTCTTAAAAAGGGAAACCAAACAAATGAGAGGGCAGGTTCAATAGACACTGAGCTCATGGCGGACACAGATAGCACACCATTATCCTCTCCAGCAGTCTCATTAATGAATACTAAAAAGCACAATATGCTCTGGTTGCTTTCAGCAACTATGTCACAGACTAAATTCTGTGCCCATGTTCAATCCCTATTGTCAACCTAGAGAATAAGATAACACCACTAGTTCAAAGGATGTAGGTCCAGAAGCCATATCATTTTAGTTCGTTAATTTTAATTTTCAAAATGGGCTCTTGGCTGATCCATAGCTAGGATAATTATCACTCCTCACCTGCTCTATAATTCTGTCTAGAACAATAGGTGAAGTTTTGTACAGAAAACACAAGGAGGGCTATCTAGTAAATAACATTAAAATACAAAAAACCTCCCAAACCATGCAAAGGCTAGACAAAATAAAAGTGTCAGCACAGCATAGTGCATAGCCTTTTGAGAGCTACAGCCATGATGTTAGCACAACTGCACCACATGACCCTGCTGACTAAGTGTAGAGACACACCTTTCCTTTACGGCCTAAAAATAAAGACTGCTCGCTCTAATGTAGCCTACTGGTGCTACTACAGTCCAACCAAAACAGAACAAAGCCACAAAAAGGCTTTGGCATCATATCTGGTTTGGGAAGGCAGAAGCTGCATGACAGCAGCACCATGAATTCAGTGCAGCTCTGTTCTAGATCCACCTCACTCCCTTCTGCAGCCCCCCAAAATATCAGAGGCACATGATCTGATGTCTAGATATCTGTGTCGAGAGAGAGGAAACTTACAGAGTCCCCTTCAGATCGGTGTGTGCCATGCCAGTCATATTACAGGTGCTGCCCTCAGGGAATACTGTAATATGGCTTGTTCAATTCTACCAAAACCACACACCACTATCTCAGAGCCTTCAGTGAGAAGAGAAAAGACCAAAAGAAAACAAGTTAGGCCTTGAGGGTCTGAGATATGGACCTGTGGAGGACAGACAGGGCTATTGTGGTTCCAAGGTCAGATGATGACAGCTCTCAGACTCCATGGGAGTTCAGGAGAGCCCTGTGCAGGTGATCAATGCACAGGACAGAAGCCCGCACAAGACAGGGAGAGGAGACAGAGGACAAAGGGGTTCAACTAAACACTGTCACAAAAAGTGTTGGGAATGCCATGCAGACAAGTTACTCTAGCTCAAACTTGAGACTCGTGTTTGTTCTTAGCTCATTTGAAGCAGACCTTTCTCTCTAATAACTTTTTGGGGGAAGACAAACCGTTTTTTTTTAATAGATGATTACGCCATGCACCATTCAGGGCTGAATACCACTGAATAGAAAAGAGGGGTTGTGCTGCTATGGTCATTGGGAGAACAGACAGAGACCCATCAAAACTGGGCTTTTGTCAAAACTGACTCACAGCCATGACTGAGGAAGATGATCAACAGCCCAGACCAAACTAGACCTGTGTGGGCGTTAAGCTACATCAACATGTATTCAGTGCTCATCATAACTGAAAGCTAAGTCACCTGCTACTCAAGCTAATATGACAATAGAGTGATGCAGTGACCATGATACCATAGCTGGTTACAGCACAGATGAGTAATACTGTGTTCTGTCCCTCATTCTGTCCTAGCTAATCTGCTAGTGTTCAGTGAGTTTTAACGATATGGGTCATGTTGGCCATCCTGTGTCAGGATGGGCAGGGGGAAACTGCTGATTCGTAACTTGTTTCTGACCAGTTCGAATGTGATACAATACTTTAACATTAGTGCTGTCAAACGATTAAAATATTTAATCGCGATTAATCGCATTAATGTCATAGTTAACTCGCGATTTATCAATTAATCGCACATTTTTATCTATTCTAAATGTCCCTTGATTTCTTTTTGTCACATTCTTTTTTCAATTTTAAAGCTCTTATCAACATGGAAAAGTGGTTCGGATTGCTTCGTGCAAATATTTTTTTATTGAAAACAACATTGCAATCGCCTGGCTTTGACGAGGGGGCGGAGAATTCGCATGAATCGCATCAGCTGTGTGCTTGGCCATCAAGTGGTATTTCAGACTGGACGTGCTACGATGATAACTCAGTTTACAACGACAAAACACACAGATCACTTTGGTCTTGTCAATGGAACCATTTGGCAACTTTTTAAAAGTAAACTTTCCATTCAGAATCTTATTGGCATCCATTTCGGCGTCTCGCGCTCGCCATCCACTCAAAACGTTAGCCTACTACCAGAGAATGTCTAATATCCGTAAACGGGCTCTGCTACTACTCTTTAGCCGGCTCGCAAGCCAAACAAGTGCGTGTGTGGCGTGCCTGTTGTTTTATTTCCGGTCTATCTAGATCCGGTGTGGTGTTGTAGTCTTTCTAACGCACGTAATTGTTGCAACAGCATGTGAAAAAAACTACAAAGTTTGCTAGGCCAAAAAGAGCGTTAATCGCGCGATAAAGAAATTGACGCCGTTAATTTGGGTTTGCGTTAACGCCGTTAATAACGCGTTAAACTGACAGCACTATTTAACATGGATAAGAATCCTAGAATCATAAGCTCCTGCTCCTACATCCTGGAAGTGTGAGGGACCTATCTTACCATAACATTCAAACAGTCCTGTGAGGTTGTACCACATCATGTTTAACAATAAGTTATGGAAACAAAATCCACTAGTTCAGTAGTATCCTACAGCCATACACAGGCTGGACAGCCATAATTCATTTGTAGTTAAGTTAATAGTACATCCTTCCAATTGATAAGAGGACAACAGCGGCAGTTGGGTCAGTTTTTGGGGGGAAAACACACACACACATTACACAAACATCCCTCAAAGAGAAATCCATTAAACATTAAACACACAGAGCAAGGCTAACATTCCAGACAGTCCACATCACACCTTTGTGAACAGTATCAGCGACCTGCAGTTTGGACCAATGCAAAGACCATCCACGATCAACACGAAGACCTGTCACTGGGAAACAACTCCTTCATGTTCAGATGCTAAAGTGTACGTGTTAAAATATATACCTTACCAAGTTCTAAAACAGAGTACACCAGTTGGTCTCAAGCACATTTTCAAATAAATAGCTGGAGGCTTTGATAGCATATTGCTGACAGAATACCCAATGTGTAGTTGTGTATGTGGTTAAATAATGCAAAAAAGACCTGCCCTGAGGCAAGGACAGCCTGCCACTCATTACCCCCCCCAATAATCTAACACTGATCCTACAAGGAGGGCTGCCTGTGACACATAATAGAACTGCTTTCATTTCTGACTGCACAGCTCGCTCATTAAGACACAGTGTGATATTTTACACATCATCTTGTTGCGGCCTACTTACCCTGACAACACTTTGTGCTTTTAATACTCATTCTCTGTTCTATTTGCTCAGACCACCATGTAGACACATAGCAGCAGAGCAGCAGCGCTAACTTGAGGGTAGGCATGCTCCTATTTTGATGACAGGCTTTTTAGAGTTCCTGAATCACAAAGGTCACGCACTCTGAACCTAATCAACCATGAGTTACACATTGCGCATTATACATGTATCAAATATGACCAGGCTGAATTTGCATGTTTAGCACTAGTCACAAGTATTTCAGTAAGCATTATGGTGCAATCTTGAGTTTGCACCAATTGAGTTGTGCAACAGCAACAGCATCTCTGAATCAGCGATGCAATGTAAAAACAAAATACTCAATAATGTTAACATCCTGGTAAACATCTTGTTTTCAGTTGTTTAGAGAAGTTTAAATGCAAACAGGCCAAAAACCAAACATCCACGACGTCTTACAAAACCTTATAGACAGGCCAAAATTCTTTAAAAGATAATGATACTGACATTATATCTTAACATGATAATAATGCAAACTGATGTGAGATAGTAAATCAGCCAAATTGTAGTGGTAGCACAGGACTTGTCGGGTGACACATGCTTGACATTGTGAGAGGCAGCATGGATGCAAGATGAGGTTACAGGTGGAATTTCCCCAGCCTCTCCTTACTCTCTGACGTCATGTCAGGTCAGTTCCAGAGCTGCTGCCTGCTGATCGTAGATAATCTATCTGAGGATGTGAAACTCAGGTGACAAAGCTATGGCTGTTGACTTGAGTCTCACAGAAAATACAGGAACTACACAACATTTCCCCCTACTGTCTTTTAACACAGAAACGGCCCACAGAACACACTCTTCCTTTAAAAGGGAAGTACAGCAGTATTGTTTGATTTTTTACCCACAAACGGTTCCATTTTTTTTGTGTGAGTCACTTGACATGTTTTGGGCCTTGCACATTGTTTACATAGTATATAAACATTGCCATCTTGTGGTTAGTCAAACAACACTATACATCCTAAAAGGGATGATTGAGTAAAGGAGAATACAAGCAAACTTCTCAATTCTATTCATCATTAAGATGACAACATAAGTTCATCAGAACTGAACATTCAAGATAAGAATAAATTCATTTGATTCACTCACTTGCCTCTTTTAAGGCCACTGTGTGTAGTGTTGGTCAATTGTCAGCTCTAGTGGTACTTTCAAAGCTGGCTCCATCTTCAACAGTACAGGCAAATCAATATCCAGAGGCCCATTAAAGCAGCACTTACGGACTGTAAGAAAAGCCTCAGACTGAGGCCACGACACTGATAGGAGCCTTCCACAGAGGAAGCACAAAGAAGCACAACTCTCCATTGTCTGTAGTCATGGTCACACTCCTCAGCTGTTCAGACTGCTGATGGTGACATCACTGTCACACGATAAGTACCAGGGTTTCCATTAGCCCGGGCCACAGAGACGTCTGTTCCCAGTGTGTAGAAACACAGAAGAATCCTGCAACATAAGGCCTCCAGTTTTCATCCTCCCTCATCCTAATCCAAGCCCCGTCTCATGAAATATATGTGGAGGTCATTCCTTCAGAGCCCACCCACCCCTTAACACCTCCCTCAAGTGGACATCATTATTTTTCTAAACACACAAGTCTGAATACCAAGAGAACACAAGGCAGACAAGTATATTTAGAAGCACTTATTGAGGATAATTAGTTTCAGAAGACTGAGAAGTCCTGTCATGTGGTGCCAACCCTTGGATGGGTTGAGGGTGGAGGGGGATCAGTAGGACCATCTGATCTCTCTCTCTCATGGACTGCACTGGCACAACCCCACCACCCACACATGTATTCCCTGCCTTGCCCCTCCCTTGATTCTAGACAACAGCAACCACAGCTAGCCAATGAGATGTTTCAGCTTGCATGTCATAAGAGACTTGCATCTGAAGACAAACAGCTGGCAAACATTTAGATTAGATGAAGATGAGTTTATTAAACTATGGTAGAAAACGGTGTTAGCTCTTAGGGATAATTGTTCATTGGCTGTCAATCCCCAATACCTCAACAACAACAATGTTGTTCAACAAAAACAACCTAATTTCCAGACATGTAAACTCGTGACTTCCAGAACTGTGCTCACACTCACGAAGCACAAATGGAGACTTGACCCTAGAGGCTCCACTGTCAGCACCACACAACTGATACATTACGCTCACAGCATCAAGCCTGTCACATGCCAGCCATAGTAGAAAAGCACAATGACACAGCTAGAGTGTAGTAAAGCAGAACAGTTGGTCAAATTGCCTGAAGGTTGCTCGCATGGAAGTTTTACTCCGAGAGTTCTAGCTATCGAAACTCAACCTTTTGAATTAAAGTTTAAATAAGCCGAGCGCGAGTGTGCAGTCTGGATTCAAGGTTCGAAGCTATTTATTTCAAATTCCGTAGTGTCGCACCAAAGTTATTCAATTTAAAGAACGATGCCAATGTTATTAACAATTTATTCTAAGGAAACTGTAGCCCTGACAGGCAACAATTGAGGGAAACGAATAAAGCTTTCATCCTACATAACTTTTCGGCACATCAATTATTGTGGAATAGGCGTTTTAAACAAATTAATGTTAGGTGCTTACCTTAATTTAGAATACCGTAGTTACAGCCCTACAATAAGGCGACAGTCGGCTCTTCATAACGGTGAAATTATACTATCAATGGTTAAATCGGAATCGATTGGTTTAAGGCTACTTGAAGAGTCTTCAGCTTAGTGGATGCTCCAAAATTATTCCTCTCATTTGAGCTGAGACCAGCACATCACCTACACAATGACCAGTCTACTGTTTCACTAGACTACTTTCGCGTGCCCGACATTAGGTTACATTTTTTCTTTACCGAAAGTCGATGCGTGGGGAATTCCTAGCGGTCACATTTTCCCTTGGAAATGATTGGCCAGTTAGGGACTCTCACAACAAGCAACGGCTACAACCTACTACATATACAAATCGCAATTTTTATATCAATTCATATAAAACCGGCAAGTTTTTATCACAATCAGTCGTGTAAGGCCCCTGTTTTTATTATGTGCCCATTAATCTACGGGGTGCAGTTTTGACCAGTTGGCTAAGTTAATTAAATATGGAAGCCTAGTATTTACATGTGGTGAGGCCAATAACCAAAAATATATTAAGAAGTTATGTTCTACACACCGTATGGCTATACATACCCGTTTCAGTTAGACTATAACTCCCGCTGAATAGCCTAGGCTACCTAAAATGCTTAACTGCGCTTTTTATTAGGCTATTAGGCGTTTGTTTGTATGCAATAAGCCTACCATTTGTTGGAATTGCATGACATGCAAGTTGGCCTAATGATTGCATTCCTAGTTTATCGTTACACCAAACATGTTGGCTGCAAATCACGGTCATTCACCTCCACCTAGTGTAGGCTAATTTAGGCCTAAATTACACTGGCAGACTTTTTTACTGCTTTTAGCTATTCAGTCTGATTAATGACTGATGAATGATTTAACTTTCGACAGGAATAGAAGTATATCACTCTTTTAAGTAAAATAAAGGAGCAGTTCACAATGTTAGCGTGGAAAGTTAAGAAACCATTCGGGAAACAGTAAGCATACACCCACCCAGCAGCTATGACTACTAAACAGATGACGTAATTTACAAGAACGTCACAAATTAACTGCAACAGCAAGGAACGTTGTGCAAGAAGCGGAAGTAATACGTCTCTCAATGTATTACATTTGGAAACAGAAGGATTCATAAATTTATTAAAAACATTTAATTACATTTCCATGAACATATTCACAGCTTAATTTGACCCGACACACTTTCATATAATAATTAATTACTTGTTTAAACTTGGTGGTACCCTTCTACAATGGTATCTTCCTGTTGCTGTAGAGTCAACTAGCGGTGACAGCTGTAATAGCCCAGAGCTAGCTACAAGCTAACTAGCTAGAAAGCAAGTTCGAGCGATTTTTCGAAAGGAATATTTACCGTGTAAAGACTTTGTAACAAAACGTAACATTCAAAAACACATGTTCAAGTTCTATATGCCAATTGGAGCATAATGTCAACACCAGCAAGACGTCGTTTAATGAGAGACTTTAAACGGTAAGCGAGGAAGAAAAAAGACCCGGGGCGGCTAGCTAGCTAGCTGGCGCTGTTAGCTTGTATAAGCGAGCTGTTGAATATTTGAAGGCTATGTTTGAAGCTTGTTGAGCTTATTAACTTGCTGACTAGATATACTTGAATACTTGATACGTAGCTGCAGCTTTTTGTAGACTGGACAGCTAATGTAGTTGTAAGCAAAAGAACTGTAATTCTCAGGCTTCAAGAGGATCCTCCAGCTGGGGTCAGTGGAGCCCCGTCAGAAAACAATATTATGGTTTGGAATGCTGTTATTTTTGGGTAAGTGATTGATTGACATGACATTTTAAAAAGGAATGAAAAGTATTTATGATCTAAACGTATTAACAATCATGGATTTGATTAGTTAAGGTCATAACGTTTCTTACTTTGGCTCTTTTCAAAGGGTAAGCTTGACAAGTACATTCTATTGATGCTTTCTTTTCCAACAGGCCAGAGGGAACACCTTTTGAAGATGGTGAGTCTTGTCTACAGCCGGTTCTGGGCTGTTCACTCACTCACACCCTGGAAAGTTGTGGTGCAATGATAAAAACAAGTTGTTTTATAGGGCTAAAGAGGGAGGGTAAAAGTGAGCATATCGAGTTTGCCTTTAAAATGTTGTCTTTTAATGCAGAAAAACATTTGGACTTTTGGATTTTAGCCTTCATTTGGACCCCCCCCCCCCAAAAAAAAAGTATTCAACATTACCATTAACTTGTATCATGTTTTGTTACAGGCACTTTCAAACTTACAGTAGAATTTACAGAAGAATATCCCAACAAGCCTCCAACAGTGCGATTTGTCTCCAAAATGTTTCATCCAAATGGTCAGTTGTCTACCAAGTCATTGACACACCATAATGATAAAGTATAATGTGGTACGGTATATAATGTACCATACTTGTGTGTTGTTTGTATTGTCTAGTCTATGCAGATGGTAGTATATGCTTGGACATTCTTCAGAACCGCTGGAGTCCTACGTACGATGTTTCTTCAATCTTAACTTCAATACAGGTATGGCTTAAATAATGATTACAGATGATATATCCCTGAGTTGGCTAAGTTGCTGAAAGTCAGTGCCAGAAAGCCACCATCAGTGATCATGTCTTGTGTTCCATGTTGTAGTCTTTATTGGATGAGCCTAATCCAAACAGCCCAGCCAACAGCCAGGCTGCTCAGCTATATCAAGAAAATAAGCGGGAATATGAGAAGAGAGTTTCTGCCATCGTCGAACAGAGTTGGCATGATTGTTGACCTCCCCACTGTTCTGTGTATGAACAATATCAAGCCTCAAATCAGAAGAAACAACTGAAACATCTTACAAATAAGAAACTCATCATGCTTTGTATTCTTCTCCAATATGATTGTCTGTTCTATAGCCGTTGCTGAATTTGTCTGCCTGTTGTGTTGTGGTTGCAGCTCATACTAATCTACTCATCCTGGGGGGGAAAGTAGGCTACATCTTTGTCAAATGTACCTTGTTATATCTGGGTTACTTGCAAATCATGCCACAAGGATATATATTTTCCATTTTACCTGAAAATGTGAGTTGGTTGGATGTGGTATTGACAGATGTATTTTGAATACATACAGATCCTTTTCTTATGAGTACTTTTTGCTTTTTTAATAAGAACATTTTTAGTTCTTTTTAGCCATTTTGAAGCTGTGGCGTGTGAGAACATAAAGTTTACTCATGGACCCCCTACCCATCACTTGTGGCCTTTAGGGGGAACACTGCCCAGGGTTGTGATGACATTCAATGTCTCTGCCTTTGTAATCCAATGTATGGTTCTATATGTTGGTATTTGAAGCCTCCAAAAGTTTGAGTTTAAAACACAGCCTATTTAAAACTATATCCTATATTGGAAGAAAAATTGCAAGTTTCTGATGTCTAAAATTCCCACTCAGAAAAGTAAGGCTTTCCACCTTCGTGTGTAACGCATGTTGTTGTTGATTAACAACTGTTAATGTTATTTCAGATCATATGTTTTTCCGTTAATCGCAATCATTATTTCTACCCAACATTCAGTCAACGGTAGCAGAATGGGTGCCTTGGAGTGAAACTTGTTCTAATGCAGTGGCCTCTTCAACTACATTTATGAAGGCATGCCTGTTTTCTTATAAAATGCACTGGTAACCCATGTAACAAACTGTACATTTTCTTGTAAATAAAATATACATCAAAAGTAGCCTAGTTTATTCAGGGAAAAAGTTGTGTACACGATTTAAAAAGGGGATGCAAGAAGATTCCGCTCCACCACAGAAGTATTTTAATACACTACATAAACACTGGTACAATGATAAACCCCTGATAGAAGTCACATCTTCAAGTTGAGCCAGTTAACGATTATCAGGCTTACTTTATTCAGTTACTACAGCTGTGAAAACAAGCAGAGAAGTTAACCGTATCCACAAAGACCAATACAAGTGTCATTTCACATACTGTCATAGATCACAGCTTGCCCAGTTTCAATGTCCAGGAGATCTTTAATATCCAAGGAGCCCACTTGAATTTGAAGGGTTATACCACCCCCACCCCCCACGTAAAATAAAATTTAAAAAATGATCTTGAAAATATTTTCTCTGTGCAAGTATTGTGAATGGTTCTGGGTATTATAGACTACTGTGTGATGTGAGCAAATAGTTTCAAAAGTTAACCCCTCACATTGTCCATTCCTCTGAAGTGATCTAAAAACAATGTTCAAGCTAACTATTTACCAGTGGAACAGTAAAAACTGGATGGATTCTTTTTTTTGCCATAAAAATATACTATTGTGGGTCTTAAGATGGTTCTTGTTCAATTTATTACACTTCTAATGAAGCCTGCAAAATGCACTTTCAGTCAAGCTGTGTTAATGTACATTAGACAGAGGATACAGTTGTGGAATGGCATGAGAGCAGGTAAAACAAAGACACCTGGAAAATATGTACTTGTATTAAAAAGCCCCCGCTGAAGCTAACAATGCTTGAGCAATTCATTCAGGAAAAGGAATGCAGAAACCAGATTTGTTCCCCTCTCTACGATTGATATATTTGAACAATTTCAAACCAACAAAAGTATAAACACATGATGAACTGTATCATTTGTTCGGTTGTAGTAATTATGTGTAGTTTGTTGGAACTCCATATCCAGTCAGTGAGAGGCCTGAGGTTTCACCAGTTCATATCGTCCCACCTGCCCTTCCTGCAGCAACTGGCCAATCAGCTGGTCTTTGTGCACTTTGCGGCTAACAATGAGAAAGCGTTGCCTGCCCTGTCCATACGACTTGCTCCGTAGTCCATACTTCTGAGATATCTGGTGAATTTGCTTTCGTTCATCATTATTGAGCTCTGTTGAGAAGCGTAGGTCATCCTGGCGATCTGAGCTGACATAATTACGGATGATATCCTCAATATCCCGCTTGCCGAGCTGATGTCCAGGTTTGTCCATGTCCATACCCAGCCCTTCTCTAGAAAACTGCTCCTTGACTTTAATTGGCTCTGCAATGCCCTCCCCTTCGCGACCCAATCCGCCACCCTTCCAGCCCATCTTGCGGAGTAGCTGATTCCCAATGTTGTCCTCCTTGATCTCCTGTCTCATGGACTCCTCTCCAGCACGGGCCAGGATTTGGTTACGGGAAATGGCGTCAGCATGACCCTCCTTCCTGAGGTTAGATTTCACCACAGCCTGTGTCTGTCTCAGTGTGGCCAGCGCTTGCTCTGCTGCAATGTGCTTAACCGTCTTCTTAGGTCCTATACCTGCAGCTACATACTGGCCTTCTAGATACACTTCACATCTCCAGCGATGGTCTGGGAGCACAGTGAACTTGTAATCAGCAGCTACCTTATTAAATTGGGCTGTATCATTGATGATACAGATGGCATTATCAGAATTCTCTAGGATAACTAGCTCACTCAGGTGTTTCTTTCTACCACCATGCTGACCAAAACGACCACCCTGGGGGTCAGAGTGATTTCCACGAGAAGATTGTTGTTGTTGTTGTTGTTGCTGCTGCTGCTGCCTTGCTGCCTGGTTCATACGAAGCTTCCTCAGAGCCTCTTCGGCGGCTGTATGCTTGGAAGTCTTCTTGCTGCCTCGCGCCTGTGCCACCAGCTCATCCTGCAGGTACACACTGCATTGCCAGGCACTGCTATTAGGCACTAGGTCAAACTTGTAGTCGATTTTCATACGATTGAAGGCAGCAGAGTTGTTGAGAATGCAGATGGCGTCATGAGCATTGTCAACGATTACAAACTCGGTCCAGTGCTTGCGTTTGTCAGGCTCATACTGCCCCTTGGAGCTAGGAGTCGGTTTATCTTCTGGATTACGGAGAGCTGGTAGAAAGGCTGGTGTAGGACAGTGCATCTGACACACCACTATATCACTGACCAAAGAATGTCGATACTTGCGCTGCACAACACGCACCTCCACTGGTTTTAGAAAGAGCTTGACTGCCTGCTCTGACGCACGGTCCCTGGCTCCATTTTTACTGCCAGAGTATCCAGTAGCAAGGTAAACACACTGGCATCTCAACTCACAGGCATAGCCATCAGATGGTACTTTCCTGTTCTTTGGGAGGTCTCCTGGAGGGATATCCTTGAGGTTGACATAGATGTACTCTGGATTAGTCTTACAAGCCTGGATACTACGACTCAGGATGAAGTTGTAGTTGGGAGCATCAGATCCGCTCACGAACGCGGGGTCTCGAGAAGTGACAACCACAGAGGCTGCCACTCCTGAAATCAACCTTTGCTTCTCGTCCAAAGTAGCTTGGGATATAGCGAGGGGCTGCGAACAACCAGTGACAGAGGAAGGTGTAGGACTGCTTGTTCCTGGGCTGCTGTAGACCCTGCTGAATGCCCTACTGGAGGACGGTCTGTCCTGGTGCCCAAAGCCTATGCCTTGACGTCCTGAATCCCAGGCCCCCGACCGACTTCCCCCTCCATATCCATCCGATCTGTGGGCCTGAGAGTATGAATCTGAGTGTCGAGCGTTGTGGGCCTCATATCTAGCCGAGTAGTCCTGCTGAGTTTTTGTCATGTAGTTTGAGGTGGATCCCCGGCTACCATAACCTCCAAAACTGCTTGAACTACCCGTCGGTAGGTCTCTGTTTCTATCCCTGTGGTCTGCCCAAGAGTCAAAGCCATATGATGAAACCCTGTCAAATGCAGGTCTAACTGTTGAGGAGCTCTGAGCCCGACTGCTGCTGTAAGAAGAGTGGTCCAACTCCCGCTGCCTAGTGCTGCTGTATGTGTCACCCCTCCTGCGCTCCTTATCATTTTCCTTCTCATCATTGCAAGATCCTCCACTGCTACCACCACTGACAAAGTGTACAGGCTCAAACCTGGGTCTGGAGGCAAATTTGGATACAGGCATTTTCCTCATGGGTTCTTCTCCTACAATTAATAAAAAAAGAGTTAGAATCCAGAGAATGAAATCAGGATCTGAGTATATTAGCAGCCCAATGCAAATATTGCATCCCTCTGGCTAACAACATATGTACCTGGCAAATTTGAAGTTATAACATTACTCACTGCCATCTGATGAATTGGGTCTCTTTTTTGCTTCAGAACTTGGAACGAGCTCAAAGGAGGGCATTTCGCCTTTGTCAATGCCTTCTGCCATCTCCAGTACCTTACAAATCAAATCTGGGCCATACCTGGTCAAAAAGACAAGTATTTGCAATTACTTTAACCTGGTAAATGAGAACACTTGCAGGATCCACCTACATATCTGTAAGTGGACCAACACAACATTTAATAGCCAAAATGTCTAGTTCGATTTTACAGCTAGCTAGGAGGCTACCTTAGGTTTCAATGTATCGTGTGAAATAACTAAGAGGGATGTACAGGGTTATGACTAACTAGACATTATTACCTGCAAAGCTTCACGACCACCGCTTTGACCACGCACGGGCCACACACAACCCCAGACTGGGCTATAGTAGCTTAGCTAACTTGTTCGAACGGTGTTAGCATCATTAGGCCAGCTAGTTTGCCTATAGACCCCGGACGATCAGAAGAGGTTAATTTACATAATGCAACTACACTTGCAGGTAGTTAAATACACAATAATGAAGCCAAATTAATAGAGAGCTAAATATACCGCACCAAATGTTTACGCTAAAAAATATATATAATATTATGCGTTGGGGAGCTAGTATTACAGCTAGCAAGAGTTAGCATTCAAATCCTCAGCGACATGACGCAGGCTGCAGTGACAGATCAATTCACTGACAATAAGACAATCATTTAGCAAACGAAATACTCAAGCACCCGTACAATCTTTATCGGTAGTAATGGAGCTTGCAACCAGCAAA
The DNA here is from genome assembly GCF_021917145.1 of Hypomesus transpacificus. Lineage (NCBI taxonomy): Eukaryota > Metazoa > Chordata > Actinopteri > Osmeriformes > Osmeridae > Hypomesus > Hypomesus transpacificus. The sequence goes on from NC_061060.1 coordinate 9,408,034, forward strand.
TTTGCAACCAAAACCAGTCAGTTATGTGAACGTAAACTACAAAATGCTCTCCAGAAGTGACGCAGTAGCTAACGTTAGCTGTTCTTGGAGATGGCTTCTGCTGCTTCTAGTAAAGAGCAAGCACATCATCATTCAAAAAAAGCCTACCCAGCATTAGCCGACACGTAGGGGAATCGCTAACATTATCTGGCGGTATAACTAGCTCTACACCTGTAATGTGTCCTTTAGGCACTCTTAATACCTCCAGGTTCGACGTCTCTGTCTGCCCTTGGGTTAGCCAATGCGTATTTCTAGAATGACCCGTTGAATGTGACAACAAGCTTGCTTGGTAGCCTCGCAGAGAATCTGCCTCCTCGCTAGCTGTTAGCTAGCTAGTTTGCCTCACTTCTTCGGCCTCGTTGACTTCGGTAGAGGATGATGACATCCGCCGTCACTAGCCAACTGCGCGCCGACTACATTTTGATTTGCTTGGCTTTGAATGGACAGGCACATTTCAGATGGTTATATTTCCGTATTATCAGTCACGAGTTAGTCTATTTTATACCTACCTGGTCATTTCTTGCTCAATAGTTTAATATAATTAGCAGTTGACACATTTTAAAGGGTAACTAACTGACCGTTCTCATTTCCGTAAGCTTGATTATACACATATACATATATATATTTTTTTCAAGTTAAAGGTAGCTGCAATGGGTTTTTTTCGTTCAGTAAAAATGTTTTGTCCCCTAAACATGTTTTGTAATGAAGCCCTCTGAGATATGCTTTGCAACGCTCAGTGATAATAAAAAAAAAATCGGAGCGTCTCGCTACTTCCTTACCAAAGATGGGCAAGGAAAGCATGCATACCATGCACACGGATGAGAGCGCTATTTCTCTATTTAAATAAATGTTGTATTGCTCCCACGTTCCAAATACACACGTTTTGGTTTCACATTTTGCAGCCCCTAAAAAGTTTTTGTGGTTATTCAATAGATATGATGGTGGCAATTGCAGGTTCCTAGCATTTGGTGGCACTGTTTTTACTTCACAATAATATCCTGAAATTAAATTTCACATTACAGGTTTGGCTGTATGAAGTAGACATATGCCTAAACAAAATAAGCCCCAAAAATATTACACATTTTAATTAATAATTTTATTGAAAATGTACATCAATGGGATCAAACTACAATCAGATATTTTATAAGCAATTTGTGAAGTGGTAGGGTTATGGACTAGGAGAGGTGAATTTGGCTGATGCTAGAAAAATGTATGTCAATTTCTTACACCACAATGTTACTTTACATAGAGAGGAGAGTCACGTCCAAATATCATATTTCATAAACAACAGGTCTCCACTTCAATACACAAAATATATCCTTATAAATTATACAAATGCATGAGTATCTTTCTGTTTTTCCACATCTGGAATTAAACTCCATCTCATTATAATATTTGGCAATATGGGTGCTAAAATTTGTGGATAGAGCAAAAGTATGCATACTTGGAAAGAACACACAAGATAAGCACCGGTCAAACAAAAGGAGTATTTAAGAAAGAGTGCAAAACAGATCTGTAATGGGTGAAAACAACAATGGAGGGAAAAGTCAAGTTCACATGATAAAAACAAAATAAATCAAATAAGACATGCATATTACAAAATTGGCAGGTGAGAATTAATGCACAATGTGTAAGGAGCATTAAATGTGACCTACATGGTATTTAATCAAGGAAAACCTTTGTCTTTTGTCACCAAGTAGCTTCAAGACAAAATAAAAAAATCCAGCAAGGCATAATCAAATAAATGAGAAGGAATACATAGGCTATGTTTTATCTTCATTTGGATAGCAATGATGGTACAAAGTAGATCACTATGGACAGAATTTCCTAAGAAATATTTAACAGTACATGTGTTTAACTTTAACAACACAAGTATGTCTTTGGGCCTAGTATTTGTTAAATATTTGAGGGAAAACTACCTTTTTTAAGAGTATTAAGAATTTATGAAACAAAGCCCTTGTCTCCGGTGGCAAATTGAAAATGATGATTGTCCAAAAATGTATGTGATGCTAAATTAATGAGGAACCCTTGGCAGTAGCAAAATGGTTTATGAACATATATTAGTTAGCTGTGATTATCTTCTACAACATTTTTAAGCACATGCATAGACACAGCTTTGTTCATATTCACCATGGCCGTAAATGTATTTGTACAGGCCTACCACTTGCTGAAGTGTACAGTTATTTGGTGGCAAAACATGAATACAAAATTAAATACCATGTGAAGCCCACATAAGGCCATATTCAATAAAGCAGATGAGATGGAAGTTAAAAAAGGTTGATGCAGTGAAAAAGACAGGAAGAGGTCTTAGTTCTAGAGAGGAATGGGTGCTTAGTTCTTGTTGAAGCTGCAATCCCCTCTTCAGACAGGTGGCCAAGACAGATTAAAAGAAGCTAAAGAGAAAGAGAGAGAAACAGATACAGTAAGTGCAGGTTAGAAGTCATACGTAAGAAGCCAGCAAGATCATTTTACCGGTGGAAAGATTCAATATCAAGACTTAAGACTTTGGATAGTTCAGTCGGAAAGCGGTAGTGTTTTGCCAACATTACTATCAGAGAAGACTTAGACGTATGAACTAAGGTAAGACTGTAGCACACACTGCTTTGATAAATGCCTACATTTATGTTCTTGATATGCATTAGATTGATTTTAAATAATAACATGTATATTGGTTAACTGCAAATGCAACAATGCCCTGACATTGGAAACACAGTGGTGTTTGTTGTCAGTTAGTCAATACTACAACAGAGCATAAACGTGATAGTGAACAACAATGATCAACAAGTGTCTATTTAAAAAAGCAAATATCAATGGTCATATTGGTAAAATCATCACAAAAAAACGCCACATAATAAATTAGCATGATTTTAGTCACACAGCAGATGTAAAAGCACAAACAAATAAGCAAGTTGCCCATTTAGTCTCACAGCAAGTATAGAAAGGTTAGAGCAGCAGTGAAATACATATATTCTTTGGTTAATACATATTATGCAGAGAACATGATATTTAGAAAACATTGTAGGGTGGGGTCCACATAGCCTCAGCATTGGGTACTCGTTGTGCCCATAAAGCCTGGTCCCTTAGCAAAGCTTGGGGCGGAGGACCTACTCAGTGCAGAGCCAGGGATTACTGCAAAGGAAAGTGAATACACACAGAGCAATGAGCGGATAATACAACACACATTAAATACTCCCTACCACCACATGGAGCTTAGATAGGACAACCGTTTACTGAGACAGAGAAACCTGAGACGTCAGGGTGAGAAGCTGCACACAGCTACACGCTGTGTGAGAATGTGTCAGACCAAAAAGAGGAAGACCATGCCTCTGTGTGAGTTACACATTTTGATCATTTTGAAGAAAAATAAAGCAATTACCTTTGGACTCCTCAAACTCAAATGTCTTGTAGTGGGTGGGGTACACTGGGGTTTTTGAGCATGGATACACTTACATGCTTAAAGTGGTTCCGGAGATCCTTTTATGGACAAAACATATACTATCTAAGCATAGGTGAGACTCAAATCCAGTCAACCATTTTGGTCTAATGACTGAGATCTTTCAGCATTTAATCTGTGCACAACAGCCACACACTGAGATTGACACCTGAATTATTTCTCATATACACCCACTGTACTCAAGAACTGTGTTACATTGTCCCATTGTAATACAAATTAATAGTTTTCACAGTTAAAACATTTGAAATTTGCCCTTTATTACCTTCGGAAATAAAGTTTCTTTTGTTTAACATTGATACAAATGCAATACTGATTTCCATGTGATTGCTATTTGGTTAGATGGCTTCAAATGTGATTTAGTGCATAGGAAAGTCACAGTTGCACTGACAATATATAAAATAATATTTGTGAAAATGTCAAAACGTGAAGGCTAAAACAAGTAAGCAGATATGGCGTAACAATCCATGATTCATGTATGGCAGGAGAAGATGAGAGTATTAAGCTAATGTTTGCACATGCACCATGCTAGAGTGAAACAACATTAGCTATAGAATAATACCACTCTGTTCCAGGGTGGAGTATTATGTGAATGTATAGCCTCATACATTAGGATTTTTTATATGACTTTCTCTTTATAATAATTGTCTAGAACATAATTCAATCTTTGAAAGGACATAAGTGAGTAGTGTGGAGAGTCTAAGTAACTACGCAGGCAAGCACACTCTATTGGCTTAGTCATACTACAGTTTGTGTTTAATCTCTGCATCGAAAAACTCCTGCCAGTGACAAAGCATGTTAATGTTAAACGCACACTCAATCATGCTTAACAGCTACACAGATTTTTTTTCTAAGGATAAGATACTTTCCATAAAAAAGCTGAATAATGGCTTGCGCAACACCATACAAAAAACAAGCATCTTTAGCACAAAAAAGGATGCTTCCGAGTCAAGGATTCCATTCACAGTAATGGCTTGATTCTTCCACAAAGCAGGGGGCATATGTGGGGTTGGAATGGGGAAAGGGTGAGGGCAGGGCAGGGCAGAAGCACTGCAGGGAGGATGGGGTGAAAACTCATTCACAGCTGGTTGAGGGTGCACTTTTCTACGGGAATCCTGAACTGGAAACGAGAGAGAAGGACCGTTATTGCTTTCTACGGGTTAACATCAACGCTAGACATTCAGTAACATCAGAAACACAATCAGATCTGGGTTAGTAGCAAATGACATGTTGAAGAGAACATGTATTTAGAGTAAGGCATAAACAGACATGTATCCCTGAAGGGGATACATTAACTTTTCTGAGAACTAGTTTATCAGCTATACAAGGGGTTTAGACTTTTATCAACCCAGTTGTGGTTTCAACAGTTGATGTGGTTGTCTCACGTTGCTCATTTCCTGACAACATGGCTGTGCATCGGCGCTGCTGAGAAAGCAGGCTGTTTTCATCACTTTGAACGGAGACAAGCTGGACCGAGGAGTGAGAGTTTACACAAGCTGTGAGACATACGTCTTCCTTTCCCCTCCTTTTTCCCCCCCATGGGTATATCTGCAGGAAAAACATGCTGCAGCTCTCTGTGGACTTGCTATTGTATCTACATTGGCAATGTTTTCTGTGTCCTTGTAAACAAGGATGGGCCTTGAGGCTGTATGAGCCTAAACTCTGCCTATTCGACTCTGCAGTCTCTGCTCAGGCCTGAATGGCTCTCTGTGTTCTGGTTGGGCAGGGCAGGAGATGGCAGGGGAGGAACACAAAAAGTAGATTGTTGTGGAGTCCGGGGGCATGAGGGGCAGAAAATATTATGGGGGCTAATGAACTGGCTGATACAGAGGCCAACCCCAGGACATGATCTACAGCTACGCCAGTATGCTGCCCTCCAGCCAAGCTGTGGGTGGATATACTGGTGTTAATAATGAATGCTAATAGCATAAAGGCTCTATGTGGACTCTTATCTGGGGGGGAGATAAAACGCAATTGCTTAAAAAGTTAAACTACCTTTTAAAAGGCAAAACTAACTGATGTTACTTAATGCTTGAATGGTTTTAAATGAACATACATTGACATGGGTGTTCTCTCATGTACTTGTGTGCATTTGTTGTTGGTAACCATGGCAGTAGCTCAGTGAACAAGCCTTACCAGCATAGGGTGTCTCATGCAGCATGCAGGGAGTAGTTAACTGGAAAACATGGATGCAACAATATTGACACGTACATTCATACATACACATGCACATGCCCCCGTGTCACAACTATTATCACAGAACAAACATGCAATAATCTGCATGTCTTTTGGTTACTGAGGAAACTGAAGACCCCGTCTTTGGATTCAAGGATCTAAACGAGACCACACCCCCTCTCATCACCTAGTCCTAGGAAGTCCTGTTTGCCTCAGTTACCCATAGACATGGTGTATGGACAGACAAAAGGGCCCTGTGTTTGAAGGAACACAGTTGCCTGGTGGAAAATCAAGAAGAGATTTGGAGACAGCGGGGGAAATGACAAAACTGTCAGGGAAATAACCAAGAAAGAAAAAAAAAAGAAAGAATTAAGAACCTTCTCAGTGCAAGTGTCTTCTTCCTTTCTAATAGGTGGGTGACAGGGGTCACATCAGCTTGAATACACAATCAGGAGTCAATACCGTCATGATGGGGTCAACACTGTTAACATACTGTAAAACTGATGCCGTCTATTCTGACACCACTATTTTTCACTTGGCCGTCGACAATGACCCTTACCACAAGGCCAGATAGAGTCCCTAGTGGTGTTTAGGATTCAGATACTTGTGGGACTACATAAACAAGCAAGTTCATATCATTAGCCTCTCTAGAATTTAGTATGCATTTTTTAAGTTTCTAAGTGTTTTCTTCCTGAGGAGGCTGTAACTCAGTGCCATGTCTCATTTCTGGAAAGTTCTATTCCACAGCTGTAAATGGAGAGTGATCCCCTGCTAGTAAGTCTTCAAGATCAACATCCATCCTTGCTCCAGTTCTACTTAATCTGAGTCAGCTACGGTTGATCAGTGGTTATCTATTAGAGGCAAAGCCAGTGCTCAGTGATAACATGAGTGGGACAAATCAAAACTGTGCTCACAGTTCAAGGAATGCGTCAACACAAGGCATTTGAACATTTAAGGAGACTGAGCGTGTTGATTTGAGTGTGTGCCAGGATTCATATCTTAATAAGTGCAACATCACACAGTATGGTCAATTAAAGTGGTCAATACAATGACACATTGTGGAGGAAAAATCACATTGTGACACATCCCCAAAATATTCATAAGGCATCAGCACAGTTAATTGCACATATTATTGACAGTGCTCAACAAAACAAATAATCTCAGACAGAATTGTTTATAATGTTAGACTTGGCTCCTTGTGGTTTGGAGTTTTAGCGTCGAAGCTGCTCCATGTGCATCCTCAGAAGCCCTGAAACCAACACCTGCCGCTGTGAAGACGCAAACAGAGAGGCTACTTACTTTTTCCTCTCCTTGTCGCGCTTGAGTGTGGTGGAGCCCCCTGCTTGCTGGGCTTGGTTTAGCAGGAGCTCAGCAGCAGTCTTTTTCTGCTTGAACATGTTCAGCTCATCGTCCAGGGACTTCTTCTTGTCCTCCAGCTTCTTCTTCTCATCCTGGTGGAGCTTCTTCAGGCGGTCAAACTTATCGTGCAGCTGTGTGAGCGAGGCAAAAGGGAAGACATGTTTCATAAATTCTCAGAATCTCACACGGGACCCAAATTTACTTAGCACTGATGTCCCATCTGTCATGCTGGCTCCACACGAGCACACACCTCTTTCTCTGCCTCTTTGAGCTCGGCCTCCTTCTCCTTGACCCTCTGGACGAACATCTGCCTCATCTCCTCCTCCTTCTTCTGCAGCTCACCCATGAACTCGTTCCTCTTGGCCTCGTAGGTCTCCTGCAGACTGGAGTCCAAACAGGGAGGAAGATAGGAGACAGCGGATTATAAAAATGAACCCGTACAAATTAAAACGAACGAATGTTGTAAAGGTAGTCATCGTACTGTACTCATTTAGCAGATGCTTTTACACACGCTACGTCCAGTGCAGGGGAGGATTCTAACCTGCCACCACTTTAATCTAAGGTCAACTGCTCTAACCTTCCATAAATATATATATTTTAAGTATATGACAATAAAGGTCTATGGGGAGAAGGAAAAGATGGAAAGAGGTAGGAAGATAAGTTCAAACAGCCTTAGGAGAGTAGGTAGGGGGCGGAGGTCATACCTGAAGGGCTTGCTGTCGGGGTCTGTGTCCTTGAAGCCCATCTCCTCCAGTTTGCAGCGGCGGTAGAGCTCGTAGTGCCGTGTGTGTGTCTGCTCCCTCAGGTCCTCCATGTTCACCCTGATCAGCATCTCTCGCAGCTTCACAAAGTCGCAGTGGTTCTCGTTCTCCACTGCCCATGACAACACAGTGACCTGCGTCAGAGCCAAGCTACTTGCCTACATGCTCTCCAATAACTGACAAGCGCCATGGGTGACCCCTGATTCAGTATGGATTGAAGCAACGATTGTGACTGAACAGAACAAAGTATTTACACAATTGATCACAGGCATTACTGATACAGTACAACCACCACTGGCTACTATGTTTGTAAGCATGCACATGTACACACAATAGTTCAGAGACCCATAGATGTTCAGTGGCCCTTGGTATGTCATGTGCACACACGCCCACAGGAAGTAGTCCATTGCACAATGTCAGAAACAGCCCCAGGCAAACGCCACTGCATTTGTGTTGGGCAGAGCAGAGCTATTGCTTGTTCATAGACAACTCTCCCACACACACACACATTCACAAACCCACTACACAGTGAATGTGATAAGAGCAGATGGGATATGGGAAATGTGGGGGCAGTATCATGTCATCTTAAACTCTCCCCATCTGTCACATGCAAACCATGTTATTTGTCTAATGCCACTGTCTGTTAATGACTGTCCCTCTATTAGTTGTTTGATCGATAAAAATGATTTCCTGTTTCGCCTTGGCCAGTTCAAAACAAATCAATGTTATCCTTGTCTGTGACATGACTGTCCTTTTCCATCTCTTTACCATGTCAGCTGACAGCTGCTGTGGCTCCAACATACATGTATGGAGGAGCAGCCAGCAGTGTTAAACAGACACACATTAACAAAGTTACATAAGCTGCTACGGCTGAGCTCTCACTGCGTGCTTCAGTCGGGGAGGGAAATGAGTGGGAGGAGAGGAAATGGCGGCAGAGCGGGAAGATCCCCCCCTCCCGTCTCATTTCCTGTGTGGGGCGTGACCCCCGGCTTACCCTGCACCGTCCCCCAGGGGTACTGTCGCGCCTTCACCATCTTGTTGCCGATCTTCACCTCTTCGGTGCTGCCTACCACGGCGAAGGGCAAATGAGCCTACGGAGGAGCACAGACATCGGAGACGAGCGGTGTCAGTGTGCCATCGACACCTGGGTCCCCTCCGCTATTCATCCCGCCTGTGTGTCTTTCTCTCACGTCACACGAACACCACGCTGGCACACAGTATACAATCTGCCTTCTGTGACAACACGTGATATCAGCCTGTTAGCACACATTTTAATTTAGCTTCATAGGGACTTATTTTACACTGGATTGTAGCAGCCAGCGTGGACAGTTAATCACATATAAACTGTGGATAGGGTCATGGTAGACGGGTATGACATTAATTCTGGATGATTTTTAGAGAGTGCCCTGTGATGTGATACGGCCAGAGGCTCTGCCAGAGGTTAGGGTCAGTGGCCTTTTGTTGGAGCAGTGGCGTCGCTAGCTGAGGTAATTTACTAATGTTATCAGCTGAATCGTCCACAGGCAATGGCCGCCATCACGCCTCGCGGCCAGCTCGGCTCGTTTGTCAGCGGCTACAGGCTCTTTCCCACACTGAGAGCTTCCTGCAGCGAGGGCTGGCTGATTGTACGGGGACGCTCTGCTCCCCTCCCAGTGTGCTAAGGTTTCCTCCCAACATGAGTGGACACAGACAGCACTGCCCTAGTGCTGCTTGTTGTTTCAGGGTTCTGGGAATGAACTCGCACTGACACTGGGACAAGAGTGATGGAGCTAAGCCTTCAGAGTCCTCACAATAGTACTTATTTGTACTATAATATCTACAGGATTCTCCATAATGGCTTCTCACTACCTTTCTAAAAAGGTACCACACAGGTTTTAGCTTACGTTCATGGTGGAGTTGATCTCTGCCACCGTCTCGTCGTCAGTAGGGAACTGGTAGATCTGGACTCCATTGCTGACCAGCTCACTGGTGATCTTGATTTTGAACTTGGTCAGCTCACTTTTGGAGATGGCATCTGACTTGGCAATGATGGGAATGATGTTGACCTGTAAATGGTTTGTTTTTAAGATGAGTGACAGCGGCAAGACTCTGACACAATGCCCACAGACACAGATATGTATATAGGCAGCGTAGGAAAAGGACAAGCACAGCTACCTTTTCACAAAGGCTAAGAAACTAGAACATAAGATACCAAATCTGACCTAGTTTTTAAACGGATAATGTAAGAGAGGTCAACCCTTACCATTCAGACCATGCACCCCCCCGTACCCCTCCACACACACACACACTGCCTTCCCCCAGCCCTGTCAGGTTCAACCCAGCTGAGTCTGCCCCTGGGTTGTGAGAGCAACTCCTGTGCAGCCAGGCCATTACATCACAGCTAAGCCTGCTAAGACAACTGGGGAACATCTGGACAAGACAGGATATAAATAGACCCTGGGATCTCCCCCACCCCCTTTTCACTGAGAACCCTCGATTTGAAGGAAGGAAATAATCTGGGGTTTGAAGATTCAATATTAGTATCCCGTTTTAGAAAAGATGAAAATGATGCTCGTCTCTTTCTATTCTACCAGAGCTATCTCTCTTCGGCAGTCCTCTCTCTAGCTCCGGGGATGTTTGTGAATAAGGCACTTACAACATAATCAGAGCGCGGAGATAAAAATAGTAAGGACACGGTAGTGTAGCGCTGCCAGAGAGCGGAGGCGGTGGACGTCCTCCTTCTACTCCATATTCTAAAGAGCTCACCAAACACGGGATGAACCATCCCATGGAATGAGAGCTCAGTGAATTGCAGCCATTTCAGAGGACCACAAGCTCCAACCAACTAAGTTTGCTGCAAACAAAACCCATCTAGAGGGGGGTTGAGAGAGAGGGTTGGTGCGGGTTTGGAGAAGGAGGTTAATACTGTACACCTCCACTACATTGGAGCGTGAAGGAAGGTTAGACACTTGTTAAACTACATTTAAGAAACATCTACGCATCTCTGAGGGATAATTCAGTCGAGAGACATGCAAACACACACACACACACACATCACCGTCGCATCACTGTGGTCCTATCTCCTACGCCCCTCAAGCCTAAGGCTGTAGCCCTTCTCTAGCAGTCCTCTGAAGATGAGTCAGGATGGTAGGCGGATGCTCGGGGCTGTGTGGATGTGTACACAAGAGAGGTTCTGCTCTGGATCACACTGCAGTGAGAGACTGCTGGGTGGGCACAGCTGCTCTGGCAAACAGTAAACGAGGCCCTTTGTTCCAACGCCAGGAGTTCTATGCAAATAAGGCCATTCAGGAAGGGGACCTCGGAAAAAAACAAGTCAACCGTTACTGAGACGGCATGCAGGACCTTAGATCGGTGTTTCACGGCTGACCTACACCAACGCCATAACTGTCCTGGAGCCCATCTGCGATTAGACAAATGGCACAGAGGACCAGTTTATGATCCATAACTGAATCCTAACAAACAGCAATGCAGCCTTACAAATGAAACAGAAGACGACTCTTCAACACGTAGATGGCTTGGGGAGAGAGCTGCCTGCACGTCGTGAGGCCAAATGAGCAGCCTTCCAATGGATGACTGTGTCTCACCTTGCTGTCCAGTTTCTTCATGGTGACCAGGTCCAGGGATTTGAGGGAGTGTCCAGTGGGGGCGATGAAGTAGAGGCAGGCGTGGATGCGTGTGTCGTGGTAGCTGTGTAGCGTCCGCTTGATCTTCAGCTCCTCCTGCAGATAGTACTCAAACTGGGCATCGATGAACTCCACAATGGACTTGTAACTGTGGGGAGCACATGGGATGGTTCAAGACAGAGAAAACAGGTCTGACATCTGTCCCCATGGGAGTTACTCATCGGATCCCTTTGCAGGCTTTTATTTACCCATATTTTGAGCCTAAAGGGCTGCTTAGTGTGTGAACAGGACTTTCTTAGCTAGTGATTGAGGCCAGTTTGTTCCTCAATACTGGTGAGAGGGTGAGTGAGTGTCTGTATAACTAAGCTGCAGTTCCCAATAAGGAATCGGCTGAATTCTCAAAACTGGTGTCTCTCGTTAGCAGAGAATCACAAGTCTGAACTTGGGAGGGATCTGGGAAGACATGGATCAGTGTACAGGAGAACATCAAAGAAATACCACCGCCGGCCAAGACAGGAAAGATGCTCTGCACCACTGGATGCTGATTTGGGTCTGTGATTGAACACAGATCCCCACCCCCACAGCAGCCCCTAGCCACCCCCCTTCCAATACAGTTACTGTTTGAGGAGCTGCCAGGGGGCTGCTCACATGGCTGGCCCAGGGCTGGCTCTGTCTGTCTGTCTGTCTATCTGTCTATCTGTCTGTCTGTCTTGTTGCAGCTAGCGCTCAAATTCCACTCATCCACTATTAGATTCAACACTGCTGTGAAGTCTGTCTCTGAACCTGGAGCTGTGACCTACAAGAGGGTTACAGTTCATGAAACTAGCACAGCCACGCCCTCAGGCCCACTAGAGGAACGACAGGCCTGGGACTGAGGTTGGAACTGGAACTCACATGACACCATCTTCTGTTTGATCTCCCATGATATGGGGGAGGGGGGATCAGATGACAGCAGACAATGTGACATCATCTTTTCACTATATAACTTCAATTGTGAGAGAAATGACAGAATTGACTGTTTTAATGAAAGGATGAATCCCTTGACTGAGCTTGCCCAGTAAAAGCTGTATTAAAAGTCATAGTACCCACTAAAGTATAATAGAACATGTGATACACTCTCTTATTATCACACTAATACTCAATAAAAACAGGTATTAGTTTTCATGCAATGACTAAAGACAGTTGGATAAAGCCCAGGTGCTCATGGCTTAGGTTATCAGTGACAAGCTCATGCTGCCCTGGCTGGAGGGGAAGACAACCAAGGCTAAACAAACACAAAGCTTTGCACAACGTCTCATCTCTCACCTGTCCTCTTTGTTGATCTGGTCTCCAAAGCCCACAGTGTTGACCATGGTGAGTTTGAGACGCACGTTGCTTTCCTGGAGCTCGTAGGTGTTGGACTTGAGCTGGACTCCAGGCTGGTTGTGCTGTGTTGGCTCACCCTCGAACTTGGTGTTGAACAAGGTGTCCATAAGAGTGGACTTCCCCAGACCCGTCTCCCCTACGACACAAATGTCATATGTTTAGCTTTGCAGCTTTACTATGGCTTTCACTTAACAAATAATGCCTGGTATACTGTTGTATTTCAAAGTCATTCTTTGTTAAGGGTGCTTTTGAGCACAGAAAGCAAATTTTTCATTTGTTCATTGCGGCTAAAACAAATGCATTTTTTGTCTCTTCAATTCAAACAAAGAGGCTGCAGATTTCTGTACGCCACCAGAATGTTAATTTTACGATCACTCCCTAATTGTCACTTCCTCTTACATTTTTCTTTTTGAGCCTCTCGCTTGAGTTCTCCTGAGCTTTTGTTAAGCAATAATTTGCTTAATAAGGAGACAAAAAAAGATAAACTGAAGAAATCGGTAATAACCTAAATCCTCTTCAAGGGCGAGTAGATTAAATGTGACATGCTGCAGCTGCACAGGACCTCAACCATCGTGTTGGAAATGTGATTCTGTGTCAACAGCGAGGTATTCTTAACACACACTAACGTTGATTTCTGGAGAAGACCACGAGAGAAAGGGCGGTAGAGAACTGACTCACTGATGGTCTGATGTATTCTGACAAACTCATGCTGTTCGAGGCTGTCAGCTGACTGAGTCAGTGCCGTTCCTCTCCCTGTGAGGAAACCTATTTATGTTCCTCAGGGCTCCATCTACACACACAGCACACCAACAGGGCTTTGCACTCACTCAGTGTTCTCAATTCTAAGCCTTTCACTTTTGAGTGCATACTAAACAGTGGTGAGTAATGGGACAACTCTATCCCAGTATTCTCTCCTCCCACTTCCTGTGCCCCGAGTCCACCTCAGGTTGTTGTGAAGACGTTTCCGTTTCCGTGGACCCTCGTCCTCAAACATCTTGGCCATCTAGGAGCATCTCATTTGAAAGAACTCCAGACCCAAATTAAAACTGGGTCCACCAAGGGAAGAAGAGAATCAACTTGGAGACCAATCATAATAAACTCTAATGGAGTCAGGCAGTTGCACATTTTTTTCTCCCTTCTCTGTATCCGCTGTTTTGTTAAGACCACAACCACAAAACTACATGTCACATTTGGAAACTTCAAGTTAAGCTTCTGGAATTTTACAACTTGCTCTCTAACCCACACACCAGACTTAACTGAGATGTTGCGTAGTTTATATTTTTGGTCCCTGAAGGACAGTGATGAAGAACATTGAACCCTCCTAATACAGTTGAACGAGACTAGATTTCTCTCCTATGAGTTATGACCAATCAAAGACGTTATTTACACTTAATACACAAACACAAACAAAAACCTAAACCATAAATAATTTACAGCCAACACATCATTCAACTATATTGCGATTGTTTGAGGCCTGCAAAAGCCTGTGTTGTGATGTTCCATTTCATTTTTTTTTCAGTATTTCACATCTGAACCCAGAACATCTTTCAACAGATGAATATGCACATCCCATAATAACCTAGTTTGACCAATTAGATATCCATGTAAGTCAAACAGTCAGATAATTTGCTTTATAAGTTGTGTAAAAGCCTGACATGCATGAAGGTAAATAAGTCTAATTTTGCCTTGAGTTGGAAAATAAAATGCACGACACTCACCGACGCAGAGGATGTTGAAGCAAAAGCCATGGTTGACAGACTTGTTGACCAGCTGGTCAGGCATGCTGTCAAAGCCAACATGGCCGGCAAGAGGTACAGCCCGAGCACCTTCTCCCTGCAGTTAAAACATCAATCTGTTTTAGGACATCTGAATCGCAGTATAATTATCCATAAGGTGGACAGTAGATTGTGATCTATCAACTTAATAGAACACAACAGCAACATTATTTTCAATACATACTACAGGTGCTCTGTGATTCACTTCCTGTTTCCTGTGGCACATTTTCTAACAGCCAAGACTGTGCAAAACCACAAAGTACATATATGGACAACGACAGTACATTTTGAGAAACACATTATACAACCAGCCCTGATGAAAAACAACACAAAGCGGCCTAAACCCTGGTATATTGCCAATGAACAATATTCTGCTGTGTGTGTGTGTGTGTGTGTGTGTGTGTGTGTGTGTGTGTGTGTGTGTGTGTGTGTGTGTGTGTGTGTGTGTGTGTGCGTGTGTGCGTGTGTGTGTGTGTGTGTGTGTGTTAGAAGTAAGGAAGTGCACATCATCGTGCATCCTCTACTCTACATCTATACAGGATGGCGAGGTGCAGAAAAGCAAGCAAGGAATTTAGATTACATGCCAAAAGAGCCCTACAAAGTCATTCTTACCTATCCATTACATAGCCTATATATCAAAACGTAAAATAGTTTGCGGATTTAACAAACTGTTAAATATCTTCAATAAAAGCTAAATCCTTCAATATTTTTGACTAGGCCTAGTTAGATTTTGGTTTAAACAGCTGAAAGGCTACTAGGAACAGCAGAGGGCAGTTCTTAACTTGACAAACACTCCTCTGCTGGCCTACATATGCAACATTCCAAAACCGAATGCTTAGACTACTTGGAACACTATCTAGAATTATTATATAGCTAGGCTCGTGATTGGTGGTCATTCATTGCTCCACTGAGTGAAATTATTTGCCAAAAGTAGGTTCGTTGCCTTCCATTGTGTAAATTCTGAATTGTAATTGTCAAATTTTGTATTAGCCTAGGTTAAATAACCTATGCTATAACGAACGAGATGGTTAGCCCATTTCCACGCTAAAAATATTTCACTATGATTAGACAACGCCCGAGTCAAATAACGGTACTGACTTGACCTGAAACAATGCGATCAAATAGAATCGAACACGAGAACAGTTACAACTGAAACGTTGATAATGTTTTCACATACCGCTAATGAGTGTGGCCTATTTATTGGTCAGTAATGGTAATATGAAACTGAAAGTATATAAATCCAATCCTGAATTTAGCTATTTAGCTATAGGCCCATCATAAGTTTATTATGTGATGGGAATAAAGCATCGCGCACGCGGACGATTGTAGACCATCAAACGTTGTTACCCAGTTAAGATTAAGATATGATAATTTAATATAGGCTATTTAGCGGAAAAATTCTGTGATAAATATGGTGCAATGGTATAGCTATTTACTAGATATGTGATATAGCATGAAGCCTAAAGGATCTAAAAGGATTTAGTTTCACCTCGTCCACATTTGTTCTATAGCACACTATAAGTATTCACGGTGTTTAAGTCCAATGGTTTTCAAGAAATTGCAGCAAATAAAACAGTAACGCATCTTTAACTGTGGAAGCTATAGGCTACTCACCGCTTGCCTGGCTATTTCAGTGGCCGCCATGGTACTTTCAGTAGACCCTATGCCAGCCCAGGAAGCCGCACAAAACACATTCGACGGAGATGGCCTCACACACGAAAGAATGTACCACTTCGTAGATCATATTCTGGAAATCAAACATGACTGCAACATGTTTATGCAAAAAAAATTATCAGAACTTTCCACGATTTTAAATAGTACATATATACATTTAAAATACAATTAATTAAAATGGCAAAGAGTTCAATTGACAAGGCAAAAACTAGGGTTAGGATTAAGGTAACCTCCCCTTGTATTTCTCTTAATGGTATATACTGAGCAGTAAACCGTAGTGATTCTCCAAATGTTTTTTGTTTTTTTCGCTTAACACTCAACAGTATGTATACTATACGTGTAGGACACATTCTTTTTTTAGCACATTTTTGTTTTTTATTTATATAAATCATGTCAGAGGGAATTTTTGGGATTTTGATTGGTCTATACTACAAAATGATTAGGCAAACAGAGTAAAACTGTGAAAAGTACCTACCTCGACCATACAATATAGCCTAGATATAACAACTGCTATAGCCTTATTTATATTTACTTAACCTAACTTGTCTTATTGAATGTTAAACTTTAATAGACTATCTCAAGTACAGCGTGAGGTGGACACACCCCCTACAGCGCACGCAACCAATAGCCTGTTAGGATGCGATTTAAAAAGGAGCCGCTGGCCCACCTGCATCTGAACCAAAACAACAGAGTTGTTCCAGCAACGGTAAGGCTATTAGCAAGCTTGTTAGGCTAAACTATATGTAAAAGCACGTTTTTCAAGTTTGTCTAGTGATAAACTCTCCCGCCCAGACAGAACAGAGGCCGTACGATTGAGCTAGCTAGCTGCAAGTATGGGAAGAAAAAGAGGTGTTCCTAGTTAGCGAGCAACTAGTAGCTAGCTTCTTTTGGTGTTCTGGCAGAGTGCGACCAACAGTAGTAGATTCAGTTAGCTACTGTAGTAGTTTTAACGATTTACTAAGCCAGACAGAACTAAACCAGTCTTAACCTTTTACATTCTGGTGATCTGTACCTAACATCAACATTTTCTTAGATATTAGCTCGAATGGCCTCCATAAACTTTGCCGAGAGAGAAAATGCAAGGCTTCATGCACCAAACTTAAAGAGCAGACATCGGCTAGCGTCTGCTCCCCCAGGTAACTCATTTAAATACGTTATAGCTCACTTTTAACCTGCTAAGCAACTTCTTGCTGGGTAACCTAATTAATTTGTTTTACCTTCCCAACGTGTTCTCTACAAAAATGTCTTGCAGACGTTTTGAAGACTCCTTTTACTGGGAAAAAATTACATACTCCAATTCTATCTGGTCGCAAGGCTTTGGGAGCCATCAATAAGATCGCCCTTACTCCAGCTGTCAGACATGAGAGAACCAAATTGCTGGACAGTTGGGTAAGAGGCTGTCGGTATAATCTCAAACTCAGCCCCAGAAAAAAACTTGCATTACCTATGAGCACCTAGGGAGAGGATTAGCATGAAATGTGGTGTTAAGAAAAAGATGGAACAACTACAGAACCTTAGTGGTAGCTATCATTTTGGACAGACACTAATGATTCTTAATCTTTCAGAAGGAACCCAAAATTAGAACTGCTCTCCAGACCAAGGTGGATGAATACCCAGATATTGAGAGGTTTATACCCTATGACCCACTAGGTAATCCTTATTTATGGATGCTGCATCATCAATTACCTCTTCTGTCTAAAAAAACAATGTGTGTGTGTGTGTATATACACGTTTTTTTTTATATATATTATACACACACTTACTAACCGAGAGTGAGGTCATGCCGGGAATTATCAAACTGAGGCATGTGTGTAAAAATGTTTTTTTTGTGGTTCTAGAGTTTGAGAAATATGTTGTCCCTGAGGATGTGGTTCGTCTGGGTCACCTTGCTCTGCCAGGATTGGCCTTTCCACAAACACCCTATCCACCCAAGGAGGACTTGGAAGTTCTAGAGACTCAGTTTTTGTCTCCCATAAAGAACGCACAACACCCAGGTACTACTTGTGTGAAATACACTTGTTTGTGACATGGCTGGCTAGAAGTAATACTTGCACACTATTATAAGGTGTTGGAAATGGGAACACCACTAGTGATTATGCAGAAATTGGAGTGTTCTTTTTTGCAAATATAACAGTAACACATTATTTTCTTTTTTTCCTCAGACTGTTCTTCAGAATTGGATGCCTTCCTTCAAACTATCAATGAGTTGACTGTAGACATGCCTCCAGAATCGCCTGACTCAATGTATAATTGATTTTGCTTTTTAAAAATGTTGTTTTTAAGTCACAAAAATGTTTTTCTTTATATAAACTTGGACAACTTGTCTCAAGTTTAGAATTTTTGTCAGTAAAGCTGACTTGAGCATCATCTCAACTAGACCATGCACCAGCATACTTTTACTTCCGCCTGAGAATTGACCAATGAGGCCACATGTGTTGGCGTTTAGTCATAAAGATTAGAACTGAACTTTGTATCATTAACCAAGTGGAAGTACTGGGAGAGCGGAGAGAAGGAAGTGAAAGTCTGTGAAGAAACTTTTGTCACGGAGAATCAATAAAGATTGACGTTTGGAGCTTTTTGTTGTGGACAAATTAATTTCAAACCTGGACTCGTTTTCGATCAAGTAAGTTGTGTACCCACCTCCATGGAAACGACCAGTCGGAAGGTGAGGACTTAATACCCTTCAGTGATTTTAATAGACATGTTATTTGTTAATGCAGCATTCAAAACAACACGCACATTCGTAACAATGAAGGAAAATGATGTGACCCATAATGTTGGAAAGAGGAACGACTAAGATTAATATTACAAAACAAATGGTTAATCCTTTTTTTTTTTTTTTAAACAGTCTACGAAGTCTTCTGGGAAAAGTAGTTGTGGAGATAAATAGCGAAATTGTTTATAGAAGCAGACTGATGTCCACAGGAGTGCTCTAAAAAGAGGAAACAAGAGTTACCGAAACTCAACAACATGAATGACAGCACCAGTGACCCAACAGAGGATGTCAACACTGCGACAAATATGCCTATTGAGCGTGTGCTTTGCGTAGGAACGATGCAGCGTCAAGATGTCATAGGCGAATCTGAATCTGATCCAGTGTACAGTAACAAAGACACCAACGGCACTGCTTCTGGACGTGCAAATATTGTAGAGCGCTTGTCGAGATATGGTGCGCGGGCACTGCACGGCTCTGCTTCAGCACGCAGGTCCAGGCTTCAGAAACAAGAGGCAAGCGATACTAGCAACGCACCTTCGAGATTGTCGGCAGGTGTGCCTGAGAGAGCTTCGCTCACTCCTGCTTCGCGCAAAAAATATTTGAAGGATCTATTTTTGAGCAACCCTTCCCATAGTGGACTTAATCAGGTACTGTCTTCTGAAAGTTCCGGCGTCTCCTTAAGGGACAGTGAGGAAGACGTCCGTCTCCTTGACGATACGAGTTGGGCTCTGTCTCCTATGGAACATGCATGGATGTTGTCTGCTGTGGATCCGAACTATGAAACTATAATGGACTTTCTTTCAGAGGATCCTTATCTTTTAACCAGGAAAGATGTTGTTAGTGGTTATACTGTGCTCCACTGGCTCGCCAAAGGGGGCCAAGATGAAACTCTGATAAAATTATTGAAGCACTCTGAAAGGGTGGAGATTCCCGTGAACATTAACGTCAAAGGCAGTGGTGGTCTCACCCCACTTCATGTGGCAGCGATGCACAGTCAGCACATGGTGATTAAGATTCTAGTCGGTGCGTTCGGTGCTGATGTTGATGCCATGGACTACAATGGAAGAAAGGCTTGGCAATATCTGAAAGAAATCACCCCAATAGAGATAAAGGAACTTCTCGGCACTTGGGATGAAGAACATACTGTGTGTTTGCAGAACACTAACAACAATTGCGCCAATCAATTACCGACGGCAGAAATGTGTGAGGAAAAAGATGAGGTGGACTCGTTTGATCTGGCCAGGGGGAAATTTGTCAGCGGTCGTTTTGCGTCATTTAAGAAGTTGATGTCCCTCTTTTCGTTCTCTGGGAAAAAAATGTAGGCATAGGATTGAAACAGGAATATCAAGTGCACAAAAATGTCTATTAACGTGTTTTGCACCAAACACAATAGCCTACTACATTTCTATTCTAATCATGTCAATGTCACTGATGCTTATTTTACCAATAAATCATGTGCAGTTACATGAAAAATTCTCTATTCTAAATCTAGGCAGTTTTATAGACATGTCAAATAGGTCAACAGTCACTAATCCCTAGTAGCAAATTAAATTCAAGATTTATAATGTGCATCACACAAATAAGCCCACAAGAGGACAGACATTTCTGGTTTCATCACATCTTTTATTGTCAAACACGAGAATAACCAGAGTATCTGTACAAAAAGACTGCTGTTCCAGATAACATGGCTTCCTTTCCAGGCCCAGCAGGTGGAGGTCTTGGCAGATGGAAGAAGCAAGGGATGTTGGAGATCTGAGTGCTTATAAGCCCAGCTTGGTCCTCCTCCAGTGTCTCCTCTTGGAGTTATACCTTAAAACCAGGAAACCGTTAGTGAATCAATAGTGATCTCTTCCTATTCCTAACATTTCCAGGTTAATGAGAAATCAGACACCCAGGCTTATGAAGATGTTTACAGCAGTAAGACTACCCAGATCCTTAGACTATGCAACCTCCTGGATTCTTCACGAGACAATACACACACTGAATCTAAAACATTTACATCCATTACTAAAGATGCTCCTCAAATACATTGTGAGGGACCCATTTCACAATAGACAAAAAAATAAACTTAACTCATAGTCACCAAGACATTAACACCAGTGTTTCCACTTTATAGGTTGGGCCAAGTTTTTGTCACTACCACAGAGCATCCTCATCAATAATGTGACCAGGTATAAATACTCCACAGCAGAATGTTACTCTCAGCAGGATTAATGACAATACTCCCACACATTTGAAGTACTGTAATTGCAGACCTGCTTTAAAAATGTCAGATGGGACCAGCGCATGTTTGTATCACGCACATTGCATGTGTTGCACTGTTTGCGGCGCCAACGATACATGCAAGGTAAACATACCTGATCTTGTTGCCAGTCTTCATTCTGATCCACTGCGGGATAGGCCTGTTCTGCTTCTGCTTCTTAGCAAGAAAGCGTTTGATCCTGAACGTCTTGTGGGACGACTGAAATGCACAGACAGCCATTTACAAAGTTGAACAAACCAACATGCATTCCCCTTAACGTTAGGCTGAGAAGCTTTCCAAGTTGCATTGACTACGCGATACACTGCCAAACTATGCAAATCGTGCCACCCCTGATGTTACAGCAACGGTAAGGCTATATATGTGAAAAATAAAACGTTATTGTTGCCCCCCCCCGGCAACTTAAATCTGAGATGGTTCAATCATTCGGGTCACTGTAACACGTTAATAGTAAAGAGACACCGGGTTCAATCACGCGATTTGATCAAGATGTTTAATACTGGGACACAATAGACTATTTGCGTAAATATACACAAAATCAATGTGGCCGTTTATTACACTATTCGTTAGCTGAAATGAATAATACCATTAACCGGTTTGGTATACGATGGTTAGCGATTTTAACTTACCATTTTGTCCACAGTCCTTTCACCACAATGGCGGTGGGAGAAGAGAAAGAAGAAAGGGAAGCGGTAGTGATGTATAAGTTAATATCCAATCGGAGTCTGGCAAATTCTTCCATCGTCTATTCACAGCGTCACTGGGTGGACAATCTGCGTTATTGCACCTGTATGTCAGTGCACCCGAAAAGCAATAGAAACAAGGAAAGGAGGCTTTCTGATAACCTCGAGTAAAATTAAAGTGAAGGTTGCTACACAAACAATCTTTTCAAATAAATCTGTAGTGAATTATTTTTGATACCCAAACAAATCACACATATTGGTAATAAAACATTTTTTATTGGCCCATTTATATCTCTCAAATCTCTTTTTGCAAGGCTTCAGAAATTCAAAATGAAACATACACTTAAATAACATATGTTTATTTCAAATGAGAGTGGCTATGTTAATACAATTGGTAACATTGTTTGCCCATACTGCTTTCGTTTTTATTAGTGCAGCATAGCTTACTAATAAAGGTGAGGTGCATCTTAATTTAGAAAGAAGGCCACAGGGTTGGTCACCCACTGAAGGTTGCATGCTCGCTTAAATCAAGGCATGGCTCACAGTTCAGTATAGTCAAAAATGGCTACCTTCCTGAATCGCTGTATGGATTAAACAACAGAACAAGTAATTAATGATTTTTCGTGTGTCAAAACAAAAGGGAATTCATAGGTTCGAATCCATAACAAAACAACTTTTGATTGACTTCAGCGCATGTAGTTCTCCTACAGCTGAATGAAAATTAGGTGTACACAGTATGTTATGTGTGAAAGACTTGCAGTAGAGGGCCAATCCAATATACATACCATGTACCAATACTGAGGTAAGGTCACTTTGAGTTAATGTGGTCCTAGAAAGCTTTGGCTTAACTTATGCCCTATGTAGCCATAGTCTTGCAAACATGAATGAGGTGCAAGCTTTCTCCTGTCTTTCTTCATAAGCAAATCTAAAGAGGGACACGTTCAGGCACTAGAGGAACCATTGACAAATGGACGCCTCTGATTGACAGTGGCTGGATGGAGCTCTGCTTGAGGAGCACTCCAACTATTCTGTCCCCAGAATGCTCTGACCGTAGCAAACCTCGACCTGTCCTCACCTGACTGATCATGCTACCTGGGTTCATCTCATCATTCATCTCCTTTGTCTTGGAGTCTTTTGGTCTCGTGTTCTGGCTTTCTTTCAACAATGTGAGACTCTCCTCCTCCACCACCTCCTCCACCACCTCCTCCTCCACCTCCACCTCCACCTCCACCACCACCCCTCCGGCTCCTAGCTCCTGGCTGGTACAGCTGAATGGCAGGTCGATCCTGAAGCACAGAAAAACTAAAAGGTTAGGAAAGGTATTCACACAATTGACAACTGATAAATGAGTAACAGGATTCATGTTAATACCTTGTTCCTTAATCTGTCCCTCTTAGCATTCTCCTCCCTTCTATTATCTTTAGATGACCTTTCAGATCTGTCATGGATGGAGTCTCCAGCATGCTCGCCCTTTCTCTTCTCCCAGACTCTGTCTTTCTCCTTTTTCGCCTCCTCTTCTCTCTTCCTGTAGGTGTTCTCCCCATCGTGCCGTTCCCTCCTCCTTCTCCGGTCCTCGTCCTGTCTTCTTATCCGTTCCTTCTCCTTCTGACGCCGTTCTCTCTCTCGTTCCCTGTCTCGGTCTACATCCCGCTCCCGGAAGTCTTTACGGCCCTCGTCGTCGGCTCTGCTCACAAACACAATCACATTTGAAAGATACCAGTGGTGTGAATGACCTGCATGTATTAAAGGTAGGGTTGGTAATGTTGTTGAGATGCATTTTTGTCTATCTAGGGGTTTGACAGTAACTTTTAATGAATCTGTTATCTGTGGGCGTTACCTCCTCCCGGCGGTATTCAGGCTTTGAAGGGAGGGGGGTGGGATATTTTGGTTTGAATCCTTTTGAACTCAAGCCAAAATTGCTGGGTTCGCAAAATGTATCAACCCTGTCCTAATGAACAATGTCAGATTTAACTTACTTGCGTCCTTTGTCTTCCCTGTTTTCATTGTTTTGGCGTTTCCTCAAGTCGACTCCCCCAGAAACTCTGTCATCCCTCATGGGCTTGTCCTTCTCGGGCTTCTTTGCCTTCTCTTTAGGTTTCTCAGAATCAAAGTCATCTCCACGATCTGGTTTTCTCAGGAGCTACACAGACACACACAATAACAACTGTACTTTGCTATGTTATTGTAACTGACAAATTCAGAACTTTATTCTTATACTCATTTTTTTTTTCTTTCATATGTGACTCCATGACTGACAGGACAACTTTTGTTCTCCCTGAGTCTGCAACATTTAATCCCCCCCTTCCATTTGATGTACCCTATGTAGAGTTTTTGTAGAGTTTTTGTATTTTCTTGTCTTGTACCAATAACGGTTTTCTATGTCTTGCTGCAAAATCAACAGCAACAAGCAGTAGATCCACTTTAGGAAAATGTGTGAAATCATAATGTGTACAGTGTTTCCCACAGATTAGCTGATTAGAAAGCAATTTTGTGGTTGTGTGTGTGTGTGTGTGTGGGGGGGGTCACCCTGTGTCTGACCGGGGGGGGTTATATTATTTATTATACTTTAAATGATTCACACCTTCACAAAATCCACACGCCCAACCCAAAAGAAAGGAAATGCAGCTGAACGAATACGCTACGTGTTTTAATTAGCTTTAAAAAAAATATAACAATATGTGCCGGCCGGTGTTGATTCTGTGGCAAATGGGTCTATGTGTGGGAAACACTGGTGTAGATGGAAAACACTACACGTGTGGAACGTTTAACTGCACCTTAATTTTTGGTTCCTCTTTTGCCTGGTCTTTCTCTTTCTCCACAGATTTGTCACCTTTCTTCATCTTTTCCACCTCTTTACGTTTCCTCCTGTCCTCCTCCCTCCATTTGCGACGGTCCTCATCCCGCAACCTCTTACGCTCCAGTTCTCTTCTTCTTCTCTCCTCTTTCTTCTCCTCCCTGATTCGCTAATCAAACAGAAACAATAAGAATTAGTTATCTGGTTCTCATGCAAACAAACAGATACACAATCACAGAACAGAAGATTCTTAACAACTACCTGTTTATTTTTTAGGAAGTCCAATAAAGGTGTTGTTTTTTTGGCTGAAGGGATAAAAGTGTAAACAAAAAACATTAAAGCAGGAGTCCCAATGTGGATTTAATTTACAAGACAACATAACGGCTTCAGCTAATACACACCCACTAATTCCTTAGATTTGGCTTCTATTTCCTCAAGAAGAGTCTCCGGGGTAGATGTAAACTTTTCATCATCTGCATTATAATACTCCAAGAATTTCTTGTATTCAGGATCTAAGAGCAGATCACATATTAGTCGTACAATAAAGGAAATCATCTGAAATGGCTCTTCAAGTCCACATAATATTGTCACCTTCATCTATTGTTCCACTCTTAGCATCCCTCTTCTTACTCCTTTTTTTCGCGATCTTTTGAAAAGGTGCAAATTCAACAATAGCTGGATATTCCTGGCCTGTTAAACAAGCAAAGTATAGCATTACATATATGACATTGAGATTATTTATGGTGGAGGTAAATCAGAAAGATTTCTCAAAGTTGAAACTTAATAATACTATCAAACCGTGCTTTATGTTTTAAAATATGCTTATCATCACTGAGAAGTACATCCTCCTGAGATATCAAACCTTACCTCTATTGTCTATGAACACATATCCATCAAAGCGGTCTCTGAAGAGAACAATATCTTCCTGATTCTTGAAATTGATGTAAGCTCTTGCAAACAGGTGTGGGTACATGCTGCAAAAGATAAAGAGTTAATTTGCTCTCCAATTTAAATGGAAAAATTAATAAGCAGTAAATAAATAAATCACACACCTGGTGTCACTGGAGAAAAATTCAAGGTAGTCTACTTCTGGAAGAGGCTGTAACTGCTCCTCCAGTTCCTCCTTGGTGAGACTAGGCGGCAAGCGACGAATGACAATCTGAGAGAAACAAGAGTGTATCAAACACTACATTTTTCTTGGCTTATAAACTTGCAAACTAGTTCTGTAGCTGTTGGAATCAGAGTATCGTTAGACTATATAACAGTATATAACAGTTGCAAACGTGTGGTGCTAGTAGAATGTTCCCTAATTGCCATGTTAGTTAAGCCCATTTCTATCAACAATGATATTAGCCTACCATGGCATTTACTGTATAATACTGATGTTCTGAGATGGTAACAACAGTATTATTAGGAGATGGGTTGGGGCAATAAGAATGTTAAGGTAGCTAATGTGAGCACGGCTAAATCATTTATAATAGTGAAACCTGGAATGTCAGGTATACAGCACAATCTTACTGTTTCATATAGAAATCTAGTATCCACAAGTTAATCTACGTTATACACAAACGCCAAATCGTCGAGGGAAGGGTAGCTAGATAGTCAGAAACGCGAACTTTAAGCAACTAAACTAGCTAGTAACCAGCCAAGTGAAATTAGCGCGACGTTACTGTAGCTAGCTAGTCTTGCTACTAGTACCTTCGTCATTGCCTCCTTTTTCTCCTTCGGCTTCTCTGTTTTTTCCACATCTTCGACTTTTAATTCCACCCTTTTCTCTCTTGGACGAGTATTTTCCTTGTCCTCTTTCATAATTGATGGCTAGACAGCTAGCAATCGTTTTGATTTTAATCCAACCTCAATAACTTTTATGGCTGTAGTTACAAATTGCCAGCTACCTGAACCAGCTAGCTAGCAGTCAACAACAAAACTGTTTTCTTTTTTTGTATCGGCTCTTGAGCTGAACTTGCTTCTGCCACACGAGGGCGCTGTGAAGTTGGAACGCTCAGGCAAAATTCTCCCGGAAGTAAAATGAATGACCGTCAATGTGTCTAGGAGGACAGTAGACATTTTAATAGGAAAACAACACAATTTCTCGGCTACGTTATCTTCCAGGCACCTAAAGTGTCTGTTTCTTTACGTGTGTGTCTGACACTATATACACTGCAACTATGTGGTATGAAATATTGCCCGGTCTTGGCATCATGACCGCATGTCTCATTATTCCTGGTATTCTCACTGCTCAGATCCAGAAGTTCACGAACGGGGGGAAGGTGAGTACGTCTTGTTTTACCAAATGCAAGATTTTGCTTAGCTACATACAGCATTGCCAATATAGATAAGCTATATTTGTAAACCCAGTCCGTCCTAATATATCTAAATTCTTATTATTTAGGAAAAGAGAATTGCGCGAGTTCCTTACCAGTGGTACTTGATGGAGAGAGATAAACGTGTGTCAGGAACTGGAGTGTATCACCAGTCTAAAGTAAATATGTCAACAACATTTTTTTACTAAGCTACACCATATCAAATAAACATGTGACCTACCTCATGTTTTCTTAACAAATGTGTATTTTATTTTTCTCACAGGGACTTGAGAACATCCATTGAAGATACAGATTTCACATAAAGCTGGATTTTGGTTGTAAATTAAACTACTGTTATGCGATATAAATGACTGGTCCAGTTTCTGTTAGTGATATAAAGTAAAACTTTTAACTTGTAATAAACTCGTTTGTACCATTGGACAGCCTAGAAGTTCAAGATAATTGGAGGGACTGTCATGTATGAATGTATAGCCTTGAATCTACAGGACATATCACCTGGCATCTCAGATTTGGTGTGTAGCTTATATGTGCATAAGTACATAATACTGTATGATTTGCCTCATTTATGCAAAGCCCTGTAGATGCAGATCCTCCTCATATCACTAATTCAAGTTAAAATAATCCAAGTACAATGTTATGATTTACTAGCCACATTACAAATTTTATTTCTCAAGCTAAACAACATGCACATTAGCAAAAATAAAAAAGGTAGAAGGTTCAAGGTTAGACTGGAAGTTAGAAATGCACAATAGCAAATTACAAAATACAATTTAACCTGTGCACCTGCTGTCAACAGTTTTTCTTTACACTTATGCACAGAAATAAGGTGGCTCATTCTATTCTGTTGAACTGACTGATTTATACATAATGCATGAACAAAAGCAATTTGCATTACTATTTCAATTCCCCTTTACAAAAACTGAGAATAAAAACATTTGATCTCAGACAATAAAACACAAAGTTTAGGGAAAGGAAAAAAAAGGTATTTGAAGTTATGAACCATTTGGGACAAAGACTTATTTATCATCTTTGCCTTTAGTTTTCCTGTACACCATTTCCCTGAAACTGGAGAGGATCTTGCTTTCCCTTTTCCTTCTCTCTTCCTGGTTAAAAGATGCAAGAGCTCTCTTTTCATCTGCACTGTAAATCTGGTTTTCCTTTCTCAGACGCACAGCCTCCATACGTCGATGTCTGGGGAAAGCAGAATAGCATTCATTTCAAACTCAGCTCCATTTAAAAGTACAGGTATTTCAAATATACACATAAGAACACTTATAAATAATGCAAACGTACCTGCTCCCACTCATCACAAAGCCAGACTTCTCAAATGTTGCAATTTCATCACTGGTCAGCCCGATCTCTCCTCTTCTTGGGATACGCTTGCCTGCTTTCACATACTCTGCCATGGCAGCACCCTCACCTGGCAGCAGCGCATGACCAAAGCTATGGGTTGCAAAAAAAAAAAAATATCTGCATTAACTGACCATTCGACAGGTAACCTCAAATTGACTTTGATAATGACTATAAATGGTTAAAGTGACTCACTCCAGAGGCTTGTCATCCTGGGACAGGTGGGTTAGAGGAGCCTCCGGCCCGACAATGTGTTCATCCGTGCAGGTTCTCTCCACCCAGAGCTCTTCAGTGGCATCCTCTTCCTCCTCTGACTGCTCACTGCTCGAGTCACTGGACTGTTTACGGCTCTTCTTGGCCTTCTTCTTTTTGGACTTCTTCCTAAAGAGATGACGTGACAATTGGAATGATGATTACATCCTCGTGTATGGATAATGATCAACAACTAAAGAAATCCTGCAAAATTTGGTTGGATACTTTTTGCTCTTTTTCTTTTTCTTCTTCTTTACTTCTTCTCCTTAAACACAAAAGTGGGAAATACATAAACACAACTAATCAGTCATACATCTTCAAAATGTAACTGTAAAAATGCAACAAATATCTTACCATCAGAGTCAGACTCTGACTCACTATCCTCTGAGTGTTTCCTGTTTTTCTTCTTTTTTGATTTCTTTTTCTTCTTCTTTTTCTTTTTCTTGTCATCTGTGAGTTAGATAAATTAGTTGTTGAATTTTCAGCATAGCAATTACCAAACAAGTCTAGAATTTAGATATATATAAACAAACATGGGTAATAACTTGCACTGAGCAAATATATCCACCTTCTGAACTTGAATCTGAGCTGCTGTTCTTCACCTCCTCTTCAACTGGTGTATGTTCATCAGAACTTGTGAGGGGGAAAATGCACAGACCAAACACTTAAGGAAGTCGGCTTCGTTGGTGCTGACATAAATCCGCATATATGTAATTCTGAATATCATAATTGTTCATACTTGTATTTGTTTTTGTAACTTACTCAGGTTCTCTTACTCTCGGAGAATAGCCCCAGACCTCAGACGATCCGAGTTCACCAATTCTCTCCCTTTCTTGTAGACGTCTGAAAAATAAGTCGAATTAACTCATTCAGTAACGTTTCGAAGAGGGGAAGATGAGACAC
This sequence comes from Hypomesus transpacificus, assembly GCF_021917145.1. NCBI lineage: Eukaryota > Metazoa > Chordata > Actinopteri > Osmeriformes > Osmeridae > Hypomesus > Hypomesus transpacificus. The sequence continues at coordinate 9,437,538 of NC_061060.1, forward strand.
GAAAGCTATATTGATGAAAGCAGGCAGGCAGATAGGTTCTTAGTACCTTGCGTTGAAGGCCTCTTGTCTTTGGCGTTGAGCATCATCCCGCTGATCGTAGTACTCATTCCTGGAACCACCATGTCTGCCATCGCGCTGATCATACCAACTGTTTATTTTCTCTCGAGACCTCGAACGACTACGTGGGCTACCCATGCGAAACCTCCTAACATTTCTTTCACGACTTTCGGACTGTCGAGACCTTCGCTCATCTTTCAATGAGATGTCTGTATCGTATTTTGGGGCCTTTGGCAGAGGACCAAACTCTCTAGATCTGCTGCGAGAACGACTCCGCCGTCTTACCCTCCCAGGGCTTGTCTGGTCTTCATGGTTGTTGCCATTAGAGCCTGTCCGATCAAACATAGGCATAGCTTTGTATCTGAAAATATCAACACATTTACAGGAATTACAAAACCGAAGTGCGTAGATGTATTCACTCCACTGTTCCAGCCATCGTTGTTTTTACGCGACTTCTATGCACGAGCAAACGGAAACCGGAAATTACGGCGAGTGTAAGGAAAGTAAACATCCCTTCTAAATATGAATATAAAACAATAGTTCCGTGCATTTAAACTGAATGAATGGCCGTTGCAGGGTCAGTCTATTTTTATTCTGAGGTTCACAGCAATGGAATTATTTGTTTTAGTCTGATTAATTCCATGTAATGTGTATGTCATGTTATGTTTACGATACGTTTCACTTGCAAATGATTGATTAAAACACAACGGCGACTCCTGTTGGTCATGGAATAACGAGCAGCCTTGCGACAGGGGGGTGACTCGTTGTCTGCAGCCATCATCATCTATCTACTTTCTTGAAAGATTGATCATCCGCCATTACGTTGCAGGTATTTTGTGCTGTTTAAGAAAATAAATGGTGGAACGTTTTTTTCAATGTCTGATCACATCTCGATCAGCTAATGTCAAAGGCCGCAACCTGGGGGAACCAGGAAGGGAACTAGCAATAAAGTAGCTAGCTAGTTAGCTATAGTAGCTAGCGAGCTAATGTTGGTATCGCATTGTCACCACACAATAGTTATTACCCTGTAACTATCTTGTTATGGAGCCTGCATTTATAACATTTATATTTTAGGCAAATCGACTATTTCTATCGCAATTTGCACATTTATGTGAACCTAATGCCCACTGTAAGGGTGCTTTGAGTAGTTTACTTACCATCGAGCAGTTACAATTGTCAATTGTTTAGCTCGGCGAGATGGGATTGAGTTTTCAAGCAGAAAGCAGTCCATGTTTACGTCTACTATAAATTGGAGGCATTCCGGATTAGACTCAAACTGAAATAGTTAAGGCAACTAGCTTGGACGCTTGAATGCCCGAACCTTGATGCAATAGCCAATATGAGCTGACTCCCACTTGCCCCCCATTAGCTCTGCAAAGTCACCTTTTTGTTATGTAGCCACGTTTATTCAGTTTCTGCCACTACACTGGCATTACGAGAATCTAAGGGTTTTGTTGTATTTTTTAAAAGTGTGTCAATGAAAAAAACTAATGTTTTTTTCTCTCCATAGGGATGGCGAGCCTAAAGCTGATCTCTGCAACAGACACACAATATTCAGCCACGGTGCTGAAGTCAATGAATGAACAGCGAAATCATGGATTATTCTGCGATGTCACTATAATAATACAGGACCGAAAATTTAGAGCACACAAAACCATCTTGTCGGCCTCAAGTACTTATTTTCACCAACTTTTTTCAGTGGCAGGGCAGGTGATTGAATTGAATTTCATTCGGGCAGACATTTTTGAGGAAATTCTAAACTTCATCTACAGTTCAAAAATTGTTAGAGTTCGCTCTGACATTCTGGAGGAACTCATCAGTGCTGGCCAGACATTGGGTGTGAAGTTCATAGCTAACTTGGGTGTTCCACTGTCACAAGTTAAGGGCTTACCTGGCTTGTCCAAAGACACTGAAAACTCGACTGATAGACATGATGATGGGTTGATGATGCCCATTATAACAGAGTCATTTTCACTTTCAGCTGAGGAGTTCAATCAGACGGACAAAAGTACGGACAAGGAACAGGACTCGGACAGTGACGAGGTATTGTTTGTCTCGAAGACAGATGCCCAGACCAGAGCAATTGAGAAATCAAAACATTCTGAGGTAATCGATTTGGATGCACCTGATTCCGAGGAAGAGTCTGTTACGAAGAAAAAATGTGAGGCTAGTCCTGCAATAACAAAGGAACAGCAGAAAACAGTCAAAGCGGGCCCAACAGATGGAGACAAATTGTCCCTCCTCCATAGCCCTCCTTCATCCCTTAAATCCCACAGCCCCATGATGTCCCCAGACACCCGCTCTAGTATACCCCCTCTCCCTGGTGGATCCTCCTCTGATGGGCCCACTTCTGGAGGAACCTCCCCTGCCACACCCCAACCCATCCGGATCAGTTTCACCCCAGAACTTCACAACACTTCTCTGCCCTCTGAAAATCATGAGGTATTAGGCGTCCACAAGAAGCAGGTTGTTACACCCAGACAAGGAGATTTCAAAATAAGGCTCTCAGATGTAAAGTCACCTGGCCACACTATAAATGAAGTAGGTCTTAACATTTCCAAATCAGTCATGGCTGCAAAAAAGACAATAACACTCGATAAGGCATCAGAGATCGACTCTCTTTCTACAGGATGTAAAGTTTACGCCAACATCGGTGAAAATACATATGACATTGTGCCCATGAAAGAGGACCCAGGGGAAGGAGGTTCTAAAGGCAGTAAAGGGAAAAGGGCCGTCATGTCCAACTCTTTGAAAACCTTTGACACCTCTCCCCTCTCACCACAAGGGGGCCCAACCAAGAAAAAAACAAAAACGGAGCAGGAAGATCACTATGAGCTCATCATGGACGGGAAGACCTTTTTCGTGTGTGTTGTTTGCAAGCGGCCATACGTGTGTCTGACCAGCCTGAGGCGCCACTTCAACACTCACTCCTGGGAGAAGAAGTATCCCTGTCACTACTGCGACAAAGTGTTCGCCCTGGCTGAGTACAGGACAAAACACGAGATCCATCACACAGGGGAGAGAAGGTACCAGTGCCTGCTGTGCAATGACATGTTCATGAACTATCAGCTGTTGTCTACCCACTGCAAACAAGCCCACAATCAGGATCCCTCGGGGAGGAAAGAAAAGGATGATACCAACAACAACTTGTACCGCCTGCTTCCTTGTAAGACTCTCCAGTTGAAGCCCTACTCCTATGTGTCAGAGGACCCAGACGGGATTCCCGTCATCAACGAGGAAGGTGTTGTGCACCACATTAACCCCAATACAGGACAGCTGGCAGACCAAGGGCTTCAGTCCTCCACACAGGGCAAGATGTTGAACTGGGACGACATCTTTGTGGAGCCTGGTGCCCATCCTCGGCCAGGTGCTCACCCCCGACCAGCAAGCCACACTAACCCTCCACAACCCCCCCCTCCGCCTCCCTCTGGCTCATCCGAGTTTGAATTTGTTATACCAGAGACATACTGAGCAGGTTGGCAGTTTACTCACTGCTTTGTGTTCCGTGCCTTTTCAGGGGGGTCCCCTTTGAATGGTGTTTTGGGGTCCATGTTATCCATGCTGTTTATAAATGTAGTTTTAGGAGGATCTGTTGTGCTTTAGTGGCCTACCCTACAACCGTCTTTTTTTAGAGAATACACATTGGTTTTTATCATGCTCTTATAACTGTATTATGTAATGTCTGTCATTGTATTTTAGAGCAACATGATTTGAACATTTTTACTTTTGTACATTAGTACTAAAGTCCTTCATGCAGGCAAATAGAGTAACCTTAATGTAGGTATAATTTCTATATTTATGGACTATACATTGGGTTTAACGTTTGTTTCAAATCAGGGGATAACATTGAATGATCTTAAAACAAGTGTGATGGTTAATTCTAAAGACATAATATTATGGTTAAGTTGTTGTTGACAATGACTTGTTCTTCCCAATGTAGCAGAATGGTGTTGCAAAGTATACGTTCTATACCTTATTATGGCAATCACGTGGAATGATCTAGATATCACTAGGATCCTTTTTCTGTATTCTGTGACAGATTGTAGTCTCAATACATCTTTCTGTATGTATGCACAATGGATTAATCAAAGGGAAAGTTCACTTAAGTACTTTGAATTCTTAGTTCCCCCTTATATGTCTGTATGAGATAACCCTTGTTTTATTAATTGATTTCTGAGACTTGGAATGTCTGATTTAATATTGTCTCACTTCCCTGTTTGTATAGAATTTATTTTATTTCGAAAATCGAAAGATATGTGTGACAGAAAGTGCACAAGGTTATTCCACCAGAAAAAAGTTTTGTCAATTATTTAAGTGATAAAGTTACCATTGGATATTGAAGTCTGTTCAATACTTGACATGCATATTTAATTTGGACCTTTTTCCCTTTCATATGCTGGCCATATCTTTGTGTTTTAAGGTCATTTGGTCTAAAGAAAGCCAAAATCTGCCTTTTCTCTGAATACAGATTGCCTAAATAGGTTATCAAGAACTTCCATTACTCAGTGTATAGAGTTATAGCACTTACACAGGAGGTTACTACAGACAGTTCTTTTATAGTATTTTTTTCATCAAATACCTATGTTGTCAATGTGTAGTCTAGTCAAATTGAATTGGATTTTGTACAGCTACAGTGTCATACATTAAAAGCACCTTTGACTTTAATGTTTAAAAACTAACCGTGGTGGATCCTGTACATATAATTGTTCTTAAAACCTTTTTTTGTATTTTAACATTTTTCTTGTTTAAATTTATTTATTAGATCATAGTGCTAGAGTAATAAATAATAAACACAGTACAAATGATTGTAGTCCTTTTTTTCATGCTGCTCCATTCCGTTTTCGTTTTCCAGTTGCTCCGTCACAAACTACAGCTCTATCTAAAAGCTAGGAAGGTGCTACATTACAGCCATGTGATGGAGGAAAAGTTGTTTTTATAGTGCTGTTTTGAAAGAGTAAAAACAATAAACAATAATATAGTTAAGTGTTTACAGTTTTGCTACTGAAAGCAAAACATTACAAATGTTATACACAAAACAACCTTTAATAGCAAATAAATCACAGACTTAAGTCAGCCAAAGTCCTTCTTCAGCCCCTGAGGAAGTGATGATCAAATAATTGAATGTAAACAGTAAGTGATAGAGCTGACAAAATCAATTGGGTATTACTGAGGTTGCATATCACTTGGAGATGGGCTTCTGTGACTAAGACTTTAACACTCAACATAGCATTCTGTGTATATACTGTAAGGGTAATATCACATTCTACCTAGAGGGAGACGATAATGAGAGCAAACTCCCTGTGCAGCTTTTGCAGTAGCTGTGCTGACATCTAGAGAGTACAATGATAGTTTGCACTGTAGACCATGTTTTCCCATAAAAAAAACAGCTCAGTTTGTAATATGTGTTAACCCTGCTCACATTCTTGAGAATAAAATACTAAGTAACACTAGAATGAGCCATAAATTAAGAGATAAAGGAACCATGTTTCACATAGGTTCTGTTTTCATTACACTGAGATATTGTTGACTTTTATACAGGTTATTTTAAGTATGAAACCGTTTTATCACGGCTAACATTGAATGTATTGTGATCATGTGCTGTTAATCACAGCCGGTAAGCTTTTAGTCCTACAGGGGAAAACACTAGACATCTCTGTACAGTTATTGAGATCTAGATGCCCCAAATTGAAGTACGAGAAGACAAGCAAATACTCGCAAGTAGGCTAACATAGTGTTCATACAAGTTGAGTACAGTACTCGTGCTATTCATTCACAAACAAGACATATCTAACTACCCTCCTCACACCAGTCATGCCACTTGCGGAATGCCAGTGAATACAATAGGGACTGTACAGCCAGTTAGGACAGGAAGTTATCCATGTGCTGAGGCAGATCAAACATAGGGAGGCATGAAACAACAGGAAAGGATTGTCTATGGAGAGATCAGGCATCAGATGGTGATGACAGACTGGTAGAGCTCTGGAAGTCCACAGATATTAAGGCAGATCCGTAACAGTTCCATCTCAAGAGCTTGTCTCATTTAGGAGAGATTATGCTGAGGGGAGGGTGTGTGCATACCAAAGATGACACTTGTTATGCCTTCTACCAAGGGCAGAACTGTATTCAAATAGCCTAAATAGGATAAGGGTGTCCTCGCAGTCTTCCTCCTTGACTTGGCTCTAATGAACTGTACTCACTGCTAGTCACACCACCGACTCATGCTCTTTGTCTTTCCTTGTCTCTGTACACAACAACAACAACCACACTGCTCTCAGCTCGCTTCTCAGGAGCAGTCCTCCGAAGTGCCAGATAGTAGTTCCCTTTGAGATCGATGATCCAGGGGTCCAGTAGCACCCATTATCAATGCCCATGGTGCCTTGGTGTCTGGCAACAGGGCAAGGGATTGGGGGAGGCAGCCCCCAGCCTAGGGGCTGTATGGAGGGGGCTTCTCATCAGGGGGGTAGTAGGGGGGGGAGTAGCGTGGGGGGATCATGGTGGGCCACATGTGGCTAGCTCCAGACTGGGAGTCATCAGAGAGGCCCGAGGAGTCGGGAAACATGGCGGAACCCTAAGGAGACACAAGGGAACACTTCTTAGGGTTTATCCGCCATCATTATAAATACATTTGAATTGATTCAGTCAAGTGTGGCGTTGTAGAGAGTGTTACCTGCAGGTCGTATGCAGTGTAAGGTGGCAGGCAGGGGGCAGTGTTGTAGTAGGAGGTGAGCGAGGTGCTGGGATTCGAGTCCTCTGGCCGGACAGGAGCTGGGATGGCCTCAGGTTCACATGAATCTGGGACAGGGATCTGGCCACAAGGTGAAAGAGAATTAGTCTATACATACACCAACTGTCTATTGTAGAAAAGTTGAGATCAGCAGACTCCCAACGACTGATGAATAACAACCCCCTTGTCTGTGGTGGTTTTCTTCTTCCGCTGAGTGAGTCAAGCTAGTGCTGATGTGTCTTACCATGTCTTTGAAGCCCCCCAGCACAGCTGCTGTGATGATGCCCAGGAAGAGAGCAACGATGTTGAGGATGGTGGCGGACCACAGCAGGTGGTAGAGGTGCACCACGTCCTCACAGCTCCTCACCTCCGTGTACTCATGGTAGCCCCCCATCAGCTCCACACGGCTGGCCCAGTGGGTGAGACACGTACACGGGAAAGGAAGTAGCAAGGAGGCAGGGACAGAAAGAAAGAGAATGCCGACATAGAGCAATAAAAACCATTGTATTCAGTTACAGTTACTGTGGTCTGAAATGGACGTGCCAGCATGTTCCGACAGTCCTTGGGTACCTGACACCAGATTACATTTGTTTGATGCCTAAATGAATCTAAGTATAGGAGTACATCAAAGGGTCTTTGGCTATAAAACCACTGTGGGTCTACAAAACAAGTTGGAATGAAGGGAACCGGCAACTGCTAAAAAAGAGGGCTGGGATGGATGAGGCCTGGGCTTCTGTCAGACAGACAGAGGAACCAGGACATGCAGGATAAATGACATCCACACTTGACTATGGTGGGTCACAGACAGACAGTTACACAGCTATAGCACTAGAGTTCATTCAGCCACAACAAGGACACATGGGTTGTCAATGACTACCACTAAAAGAAAGGGACCTACTTCCAAATCATGGACGTTTTCCTGAACTTTTTCAAAACATCTTTATTCTGAGGTACCATAAAAGGATGATCTCTGAAAAATAAGTGAAAAAGACATTTCTTTTCCAATGCTGCTCGCTTAAAAAAATAACAAAAATAGCCAATAGAAACAATCAAAGTCAACTAATCAAATTGTTCTAAAGGCTCACAATAACAATCATATAAGGACATATTTGGCATACTCACTTCCCACAGTTGTAGAGGTCACAGCAGTAACAGGTTTTGCTTTTCACACGCAGGTTACAAGATACACGTGATGATGTTTGGCATGGAACCTGGTAATTAAACAGTCTTTTTTATCATAGCAAGCATTTTTTTTTATCTCTCTATCTCTCTCTCTCTCTCTCTCTCTCTGAATAATGACTTTTAATCTGCAGTTTAAACGGCACCATCAGTTGTTCTAATCACTTTTAAATGATATAACTATAACATCCAAATAGGAACGGGTGTTTACTCACATCCAGTTCCGATGAAGTCTCACTGGAATGGTAGTCACAGCGACCAGCATTCAGGGGCCGGAGATCCTGTTGTACAACAAGTTACCATGGACACACAGCACACTGAAACCCCATCAATGGGAAGCATCATCCTATGATCTATGGTCTTAAAGTGCGGTCATTGATTTTTACAAGAGGGCTATCCATTCCTTTCTTCTTCCATTATTTAATTACCAATATAATCAACGTTTCTACTTCTTAATACAGATAAGGCACAGTAATTACAGTCCTGTAAATATATTTGGTCAGGGCACATTTGTGTATAGCATAATTGTGTTGACTTTTAAAGTAAGTGTGGTTTTCCGATACTCACGATGTGTCTTGCAGCAAAAACCCCATCTACAATGGCACAGCAAAAGGCAGCTACCACTCCAAAACTGATGAACACTATGGAAGCCACCAGCTGTATGAGAGAAAGGAAATGTCAATGTCATTCACTCAGACATGAACCCTTCCTTACAACAGCAAGTCACAAGTGTGCGTCTCAAAGCATATACCTTACCTCCTGCATCAAAATACTCCAAAAATGAGTGTGTTTGTCTGTGCCTGTGCAAATAAGTCACTGAAAGTGCAACCCCTGGGGTTGTTGGGGGTGTCTGTGCATCTGAATGTCCCTGGGTGCAGGAAGACAAGACAGAGGAGGGAGGGAGGTTGGGCAGGGTAGGGTAGGGGCGGATAGGGGCAGGGACATTGAGGGTGGGTAAAGGACGACAGGTGATTGAGAGCTCTCTTGTTGTCACCCTGCTCCAGAGGTGCCCCACCTCTGGCACCATGCCTGGCTCTTTTCAGGCACTGCTCCCCTCACCTCCCCCTCTTCCCTCACCTCCCCCTCTACCCTCACCTCCCCCTCTTCCCTCACCTCCCCCTCTTCCCTCACCTCCCCCTCTTCCCTCACCTCCCCCTCTTCCCTCACCCCCCCCCTCTTCCCTCACCTCCCCCTCTTCCCTCACCTCCCCCTCTTCCCTCACCTCCCCCTCTACCCTCACCTCCCTTCCTTTCACTTCTCAAAGAAAGACAGCACTTATTCAGTTACACATTACCCTACCCTTCAAAGATGACCAAATTAAATCTACAGCTAATGGCAACATCGGATTTGTACTAGAGTAAAGGTTTCCTCTGCAGTACTAGTATGTGAATATATATACCAGTATGGTAATTTTAGTAGTACACATCCGCTTTCAAATGGTAACAAGATTATTTCCAAATTTAAACATGACACTGTAAATACTGACTTCCATTAACGAAGTGTTCCCTGGAAGACATGGATGGTGCATCTCATATTTGCATATATTTTTTGATACGGCTTCTCTGTGCGTGCACTTAAGTTGGTGGGGGTGGTTTGGGAGGGAGGCAATGGGGATCTTTGAGCTATCTTCCCCTTGTCTAATCTTTGTATGGGGTGCATGGGAGCACAGGCTGTCTGACACCAAACATTCTTCATCTGAAGAGTGGCAGGGCTGGATCACGTCTTGTTGCTCTCATCTGGAGTTCCTTCTGTACATTCCAGCAAGGATGTCAGTCCTCCTCCGCTTACACTGGTCTATTTCTGGATGCATCTAGCAAGAAGCCTGGGATACACAGTCCAATATCCACCATATACCCCTTCCAGCCAGCTGTTTTTTGCCACGGAATATCAAGTATGTTTGTGTCAGTGACAAACAACACAAACAACATAATTTGGGTTTCAGACTCAAGTTAAATGTAGCTTGAAGAATGGCTTAATGGTGTGTGTTTACAGAGCTCTAGAGACCCATGGTAGAGAAACAGATACGAAAGCTCATGTGTAATATAAACCTTCTTACCATCTGCCTCTTATTTTCTATCAAATGGGCCCCGATGATTCCCAGAAAGGAGCCAAAGCCCAGCTGAAAAGAGAGAACATTTTTTATTAGAAATCTGTGTTTTAAATGGAATGGTAAAGCAGTACAATGTGTAGCACAATAATGCCCACAAACTCTTTGTCAGCTAATTTTCAGCTGACAAAGAGTTTGTCAGCACATTTAAATAACTGCATGAGAAAACATCTCAGGTGCCACAAAGTCGTGTTTAATCTTGCTGTCAGTGAACGATATCTGAATATCATGTTGCAGTGTATCATGTTATTGTTATTTAATATCTGGCCTATATTCTCACACTGTTTCTTCTTGAAATCTAAAGTGGTATTGTTCCTGGAAAAAATCCCCAAAGATTTGATTAATAATAGATTATTTATTCTTCTCCATCACTATCATAAACTCTTCAACCTTTTTGCATGGTCCCGAGACAGACTGCTGGAAGTGTAAACGTTTGGGCGGTGAAGCCTGATTTATGGCGTATTGAGTACGTCTCTCAGCCATTAATGCCAACAATGCTGAATAATAAATGTGTGGAAATTCACCGCTTTGAAACCTGAGGCTTGGTTCTACAGAAACAAGAATGAATACAGCCAGTTTCACAAATACCTAACATATTCATTAGCTTTGTTCAGCTGAAGGTTGACTTCAGTTTTGTACTCACTATGACTCCAGGGTAATAGCCGCCCACTGTAATGTTCTGTGTCCTGGTGGTGGCAGCAAGTCCAAATATAAGGATGAGGACAGATACAATGAGCAGCATCACTGTGACCATTATGGACTTCCTTTTCCTCCTCTTAAATGATCCTGCAAAACAAAAAGGCTAGGCATGAACACCCACAGTGCACTCAAGGTGAAGATACCAATTCCAACTTGTGTGCCTTGAGCCGCTGCATGCCGGACGTCATCATCTGCCATCTTATATGTTGTTTTGTGTTGACAAATTTTGATACCTTATGAAAAACAATGTATTTTCCAAATCAAAAATGCAACTATTTGAAGAATGATCAGCCTATTGATACAATGAGTAGCATGATTGAAAAATGTTGCTTTAATTGCTAAATATTACATTAAAAACGGTGTGCATGTAGCGTTATAATTTTGTGATAATGTGATAATAATATTTCACTTCACCAAACGCCATGTCACCATAGCTGTATTCGTCTTATCTAATGTGGCAGCACCTGCAAAGGCGGTGGCCTTAGAAATGGAAGATGATGTAATATAAGGAGATTTGCCCTTTTTCATTAACCATGCATTCTGTATTTCGCTAAAACCATGTTACGGACATTTTGTTGTCTTGATACCTGAATCAATTACCTCCTCAGATCTTATCGTAGACTTTAGTTCTATTTAAAGATGGCAACACAAAGACAACAAGGTATACACCCACTTCTTTCTCCCGACAAAATATGTTGTGATCAATGCGATATTTGATCTTTCTTTGCCCAAAACACTGCCCCATAACCCTTAAAAGTGCTGCACCCATGCTGTTGACCTTGCGCACATACCCATAGTAGTGTCGGAGAGCGTTAGTCCATTGGCTTGTTGGTTCTGAACAGAAGGCATTTTGGAAATCGCGCGATGGGCCTAAGATTATGATTCAAGGTTATAAACTAGATACTTAATTAGAGTATCAAATAATTGTTTACTGCTATGAAATAAAGTATACGCCAACTTTGCTTGCAGTGTCATTCTCTGATTGCAGACGTCTTCCCGCCGTCGCTGTCACATTTACATCTGTGTCTATTGACATGTCCACCTTCATCTCTCCGCATGTCCATGCGCTCTGCTTTTCTCTAGTGTAGTGCTTAGCTTTGCGCATGCACAGCTTGCTTGGCTCGTGTCTGTGTATTACAGACGTGCGAAGTTGAATAACTGGCAACAGAAATCCTTAACATGTGATCACACTCTGGTTAATAAAAACATGTAAGTCAAATAAAGTAGTAGGCCATCATAACAACGTATTTATAATAACAACAATTCCCTATCAATGTGATTTGTAAAAGATAATAACGTGCTAAATTACAGCCCATTGTATCCTACAATGGTATCCTTCTATTGAAAACGCCTACACTATCTAACTATCAAATAGGCTACGTTGCAACGTTCTATCACGCATGCAAATGTCCTTTTCAGTTGTGGGCTCATTTTTCGTATGCTTGTCGGGCTTGTGTCACATTGTTTGCTTAACCTACCAAAAATTCATGATAACTTAATGTTAAGAATGAGGATCCAAAGTGTACTGCAGGCTAATAAATTGTTCGGCTTCTTGCCTTGTATTGGAGATGTTCGAGCGCCACCTTATGCCATAGCCTACTGAAAGAACTTGCTCAAAGATAATATGATGGAAAACTGATCAGTTATGTTGGAAAGCTACAGTGACTTGGTTGAAGAAAAAATAATAATCTAAAATGTCCACGGGTAATCTAAAGTAGCCTAGGCTATGCCCCATATTGCAATATGCCTATACGTAAACAATTTAATTATAAACAAATGACAGTGATCAGTTGGTTAGGCCTGTTTGAAAAGCTAGCATACCTGTAGGCTATTATTTAGAATATGCTAAACACCTCATCATAATTGGGAGTCAGATGGCTGAACGGTGAGGGAGTCGGGTAGGTTGCCGGATCGATTCCCCGCCGCGCCAAATGACGTTGTGGCCTTGGACAAGGCACTTCACCCTACTTGCCTCGGGGGGAATGTCCCTGTATTTACTGTAAGTCGCTCTGGATAAGAGCATCTGCTAAATAACTAAATGTAAATGTAAATAATTAACTTTCAGTAAAATAATAGTCTTGTACGTTAAATAATCCAAACGAATTCATATGAAAGGTCCTGGCATTCTGTTTTTGTCTCTGCATTCTCACAAAATGACTTGGTTAAAAAACGGTCTGTAACGGAGAATAGATTTTTTTCCATGACGGCATAACGCCTTTCATAAAAAAACAGACCAGAAAGTCCATGGCCTAACGGCACGGTAGGCTACGTGACTGGAGTACAGATAGCTCTAAGGATGGGGACTGCTTAAACGTCCGAAGACAGCTTTTGAAAAGCTTACGCAAAGACTTTTAACGTTTCTTGCAGTCCATGCTTTAGTTATGCTATATTATGCCAACACAATAAAAAAACAGCTTATTGGACATGTCTTACATCCACAACTTGCCTATGTTAAAATTCTGGATCTGAAGCTAAATTGTTCGCATACATTAAAAACCAACAAACAAAACAAAAACCATGTAGCTTGCATACAGAGTTTGATTGACGATCGCATGTTGAAGGATATAGCCAGGCCCCTATTATTTTTGATGAGCCGGGGCTTTGCATCAGTCTTAACTTCAGCCCAGCAGACAATGGCACTTTTGAGTGCGTGTGTAGAATGCAGTGCATGAGCCTCTACCGTTGCCAAAGTTCTTTGGGGATTAAAAAAAACTCTTGGTGTCCAAATCCCACCCCCAGTTATTCTCCCTCTTAGTATGTATTCATTCACTATGATGAGCGCTTAGTTGAGAGGAGGTCCTCAGCGCCCGGCTCTTGATGCGTGCGTAAAACTTTCTAATGAAATCAAAAAACACTTTTTGACCAACTTAGAATTCGTTCTACTAAGGCCAAGAGGGCCTGATACATTCACCGACGTTTTCCTTTAAGAGAAAACTTCAGGTATGTTTGTTTAGTTGTAATTGTTTTTTGGTAAAAGTATTACTTATTGGCTTGTATAACGGTATCATTTGCTGAACAGTTTAAAATACTTTTACTTGCTGTATGAAATAATTCAGTAGGCTATATATACATATATGTATAGCTGTAATTGCGATTAATTTGGAGAACTTTCTATAGCTGTTACGGATGTGTCGCTTTAATTCGCTGGGGACGGTAGATGTGATTGGTTTAACAAGTACCTTTCTTCTCTGTGAAGAATCATGGACCCCAAATCTACCGAGGGAGGGGCTGAAGAGGAGCTCCTTGGAAACTTGTCACCAAATCCAGTAAGTCTACCAAGCCTGCAGGGCAGCAAGGAATGGGATATAGTCTACGCTATTCATTGTTTTACTGGCTGCGGTCTCCTTGGGATAATTTCCACATAAAGAAAATGTCTTATGACTGATACGTGGAATTATCTGATCCACAAATCCATAATATACTAGTCTAAACACTACTTTGCAGATTTGTATTTCTTTGTCAGGAAATGGTCTTGCGAGAGATGTGACATTCAAGTGGCTTTAAAAAAAATACATGGTTCCGCTGGGACCTGTGCTGGCCCCTGGACACTAGAAGTTCGTGTGTAACATCTGGCAGTCAGAATGACCCTCTAGCTCTGCTGCAGCTGCTGCTCAAAGCAGGAGGGTCCACTCTGTGAAGCACCAATCTCCCAAACAGGGCCGCCAGGGTTGAGGGTTCATTTGATCCAAAATGGGGTTTGACCATCACATCAACTATCAATTAAACACCTTAGCTTTTTAATCTTTCAACTGATTTGCAACCCCACCCCACCCTCACCCCCTCACCCCCTCCTTACCCCCATCCCCCCACCACCACCACCACCACCTCTGTGTTCCCTCTGCCAGTCTGCTGAGGTGGCACAGAAGCATGGGGTAGGGTACGAGCTGGAGGAGGAGCAGGATGACCTGGCAGAGCACCAGCCTCTGGAACAGGAGGACCTGAACTTTGAGAAATGGAAGCGAAGGCCCGTCCCCCAGCGAACACTCCATGAGAAAATAGACGACGTGAAGACCTATCTATGGAACGCAGAGACCAGGGAGTTCATGGGTCGCTCCGGAAAGAGCTGGAGTAAGTAGACAGAGAGAACAAGTATGAAAAAGTATGTTTTGTGATATTTATATAGGCTTCATCTGAGAAAGATAAATAGTTAGATAATATATTGAACTCTATAGTTAGTTGGGGAGGGTTGGAGTTGGGGGGGGGAGGAGTGGGGGGTTGGACATGTGCCTCCCTCCCCCAGTTTAGTCCCTTGCCTCTGCTCACTGTGCTGCGAGTGTGTGTGTGTCCCTGAGCACCATGTTTACATAGGTGCACAGACGACTCAGAGCAATCCTGACAAAAACAGGCTGCCTGGGGACAGATCCCTGGTGAGAGTTCACTGTTCCGGGCCACGCGCTGGCCAGGAATCACATTCCTCATAAATCTTACCCTTCGTTCCCAAAGCCCCCTTGACCCCAGGGCCCACCCTTGCATGCTCAAGGCTCCGTAGATGCGGATGAACATTAAAAGATGCACATGTGTTTTTTTTCCATACGACCGTCTGTTATAGGCAGGCAAGTGTTCTTGGCGGGGATCCTTTTCTAGACTGGTCTGTTAAATCTGTGACGACAGAGTAGTGCCTTGATCCTGTTGGCTTATGGGTAATGAGGTTCTGTTCAAGATTCTCAGGCTGAACACTTGGACAGGAAGTAGAATTTTGTCCGAGAAGAACCAAAGTGAAAAGTACTGGGCGAAAGTGTATTACTAGCATTCATGTCAGAACCTAGCAATCCTTGTTTCAAGTCCTACCCAATGAGAGACAGACTCCAGAGCTCTACTCAGAGGCCTAACCACAGTGTGAATACTTGTAAGGGAATGGGGCCCATGTGCCTGTTGAAGAAAAGAGTGAGTTGAAGTCCTGTGATGTGTGTCCTGTGAGAGGAGTGTGTAAGAGGGGACACAATACCAGAGTGGGGTGATCGAGGCTCCTTGGAGCTGGCTGGGCCTCAATGGCTGCAAAAGACCGTCACTACGATGGCAACCGGAGGTTCACTGTGTTCCTGAGTGAAAGGACAGCTGGGAGAATTCTCACTGAGCCCAAACAGAAAGGCCTTTGTGGTTACAGGGACGCAAGGCTGGCTGCAACCAGTTCTCTGTGAAATTGCCTGCGCAGCAAAAGCCATTTCATTTAGTTCACGTTTAGTTTGATTAGTTGCTAATGGTTGTTAATTGAAAATTACAGGACAAGGGTCTATTTTCATGGGGTTCTCACATAAGGTTAGCTGGGCGAGTTTTGAAAGAGAACGATGGAAGGGACTTTCTCTTGAAAGCCGTTCTTGCATGTGTATCATTAGACCAATTAGTGACAATTCTGAGCAAATACAGTAGTGTCTAGACAGGCCTGACAGAAACAACAATTACATCTAAAAGATGTCCAATTATTTTTCCCATTCACATGCAAAAGAGGGTGCATGAAAGCTGTTTATTCACATACAGAACATACAGTACAACCCGAACTTGGCAGAACTATTCCAGGTTGTCATTAATATTAATTTAGTCATTTTTTATCATGTATACAGTTGTAACATACTTTCTGTTTCCTCTTCCCTCCCTGCAGGCCTTATCCTCTTATTCTATTCAGCACTGTATCTGTTCCTGGCGGCCATGTTTGGTGGCTGTATGTGCTGCCTCATGTGGTCTATCAGTCCTTACCATCCTACCCACAATGACAGGGTGATGCCACCAGGTAAATATGACCTCTGCCCCATCCTGCCTGCCTCCCCCCATCTTTAACACTCTCCCCATTCCTCCATTCCTACCCTCCCATCCCTCTTCCCTAGCCCTCTGTTTTGCTAGTCTCTCCATATTCCACCCCTCTATCCCTCAGTCTGTCGTATTGACCTGAATCTCGGCACAGTTGACTGTCTGTATGTTTCCTTTGGCAGGTA
This sequence comes from Hypomesus transpacificus, assembly GCF_021917145.1. NCBI lineage: Eukaryota > Metazoa > Chordata > Actinopteri > Osmeriformes > Osmeridae > Hypomesus > Hypomesus transpacificus. The sequence continues at coordinate 9,454,231 of NC_061060.1, forward strand.
TGACGATGTCCCCATATCTCGAGGGCTTTGATATCATCTTTAACGCCTCTGATCGGAAATCCTGGAAGAAGTATGCTAAATCCATGGAAGAATACCTCAAACGTGAGTTACAAACCTACAAGTAACAACATGCTTGGCAAACCTATTCCTAGCTGAGCAATGTAAGACTAAATTGTAAAACTTAGTGCAGAATATTGTTTGATTGTATTGGAGTCATGTCACGAGTGTTGGAGAACTGCTCAAACTGAGCGGGCCGGGCACAGTTAGTTAATCCTTCCCCCTTCTAACTCCTCCATTGTCCCTCAACCCAACTGCCACTAGCAGTGCATGATGGGAAGGGAAAGCTTTTTTGTGGGTGCAGTGCCTCTATTAAGAACTGCTGGGGGGTTTTGTGCCTCTTTTCTGTCACTCTGCCTGAATCTGAGGTCTGGCCTTGGCACTGTGTTCTTATTTATGGGAGCCCCCCTTCTTCCTTTCTCTTTGCACCCTTTCCCCCTCCCTGCGTTGTCCCAGCGTACAACGACGGTGTGCAGGAGAGGAAGAATATCCAGTGTTCACATGACAACGCGTACTTCCACCAGGACGACCTGGAAGAGGCTGCGGAGAGGAAGTCGTGTCAGTTCAAGAGGTCCTGGTTGGAGCAGTGCTCAGGTCTCCAGGACCCTCACTTTGGCTTTGCCCAGGGAAAGCCCTGCGTCCTCCTTCGAATGAATAGGGTGAGGGAGAATCAGTCACGCACTGGGCACATCTGCAGATGTTCACGTGTTAAGTCGTCAGCAGTCAACATGAAAAACAGCGTCACCTTGAGGCCAACATGAGCAGAAGCTGGAGGGGTCATGAACGTAGGAGTTGTGGGACCAGTAACTGTACTCAAACGGTCACACTCTGCACAGCTGTGTGATCCACATTTGGATGTTCATATGTGAAACCTGTGTTCCGAGGTAGTTGTTTCAGTTCTTGAAAGACACACCTTTCATTTTGAAGTTCAGTATTAAATTATCTTTCGGTAAGTCTATGTACATGCACAGCTGCTCTCAGCTGGATTTCCAATGGAAACATTTCAAAACTTGACAGGAAACAAACATGAAATAAAGCCAAGCTGAGATGGGATTGAAAACACAGACACAAGTCAAATGTGTCAGTTTTACACTGTATCTTTTCTAAATTGTTGTATTTGTACTTCCTCCTACAGATTCTTGGGTATTTACCTGGTCAAGGCACACCTATAGCTGTGACTTGTGGTGTCAGGGTACAGTAACAGTCAGCAGTTTTACCTCAAAGTGCCCTTTAACCATAAACTGGTGGTCATGAGAATGTAACTGATGACTCTTCACTCCTGCAGAAAGGGCCTCCTGATTCCCTTGGAGAAATTCAGTTCTTCCCCAAAAACATATTTGATCTGACGTACTATCCCTACTATGGAAAACTAAGACATGTAAGTCAGGACATTGTCTTACAATCATAGTCATTGCTTTTGATGTGTGACGATGAAGGGATTGATGACATGCTTGTGAATATTAGATCATGTTGTTGACTACATACCTGAGTACTGTTATAGAGGCATTGACAATATAGTTCCTGATCTCCCGTCTCCTAGGTGAACTACTCAGCTCCAGTGGTGGCAGTGCGTTTCGCGGGGGTGCAGTTTGACACCCACATTCAAGTACAGTGTACACTGAATGGCAAGGGAATCATCAACGATTCACAGACCGACCGCTACCTTGGCAGAGTGACTTTCTCATTAGACGTGGGTGCGTAGGGAAACCACTGATGCTCCCATGACAAAATGAGACAGGAAAATATATGAAAACTCTCATTCTGTTACACCATTATGTTGCTTATATACCCTTGTGCCTTCTGATGAAACAAAATATTGACTACATCATGTTCAAAAAGTATACACATACTCATACACGTACATTCACACCTACACACCTCACCTCACAGACAGTGCTGAGCACAAGATGCAGTAAGTAGTGAAACTGAATATTACCATTGCATACCTGACATTTAGCCTGATTAATAGCCCTAGGGTCACTAGACAGAAGACACAGTTCAAAGTTTTGTACACTGCCCAAACTTTAGCCATAGCTATGCAATTATTGATTTGAAAGCTAATAGCCTATTGAACAGTAAGAAATACCAACTGTTACAATATGGATAGAGGAGAAGCAAGCTAAACACATTTGGTTTGAAATCAAATTGTGTACTAATTTCTTTTTAGAGAACCTTTGTAAACCTTTTAGTTACATGTATATTTCTTTGTATAGACTCCACGGACATGGTCAGCAGCAGGGCACTTGTACTGTATTTCCAGTATTATCTACTTGCTATTATCACAGTTATAAAGCTCTATGCCTCTTTATTTCTTTCTCTTTTGTACAAACACTATCACACTGCCATCGAGAATGAAATACTGCAGAATACCCGCTGATGACAGGAGAGATTGACTGTGAGAACAGATTGTGCTTTATGGACATGTGTAACAGCTTTCCCTTGCTCTTACAGAAATAACAATGTTATATTTGATGTAGAATTAATTTGATCTTTGCTATTGTCCATACTAAAACTGGTATCCATGTTGTATTTATTCTGATAGCTACTTTAATAAATACAATGATCTTATACATACAATGCTCTTTCATGAGAATGTATAAACCACTTAATTGTATAGATGACCAGATTATTCTATTAGATGTTATGTGTAATATGTACTAGATCAAAGGAAAAATGATCAAATCTTACTTTTCATGGATATCAATCAGAGTATGCTACAGTTCATGTAACAAAACAGTATCCACAAGCAGAGATGAAGCAACACACATCATTTAGCTGTCACACTTGAAGAGTTTACTTTTCTCAAATGTATGTTGAAGAGATTTCAGAATTATTTATTAATTATATTCCATAATGTCGACATGGCACTATCAGTAATCAAAAATGCCTCAAGGTCTGTGGAGTCAGTTCAGTACAAACAAGAATTATGCCAATTCAGACTGTTGAGTGAATCATAACACTATAGCAATGTAAACAAATAAATGTCGAACTGAATAAACTAATTGAACAAAAGTGTTTCTGTCCTTATGTTGTGCCAGTCATGTGACGAAACTCTGATACAGGAAACCTGTTGTGGCTGAACAAAAAGCAGACCAGTATCAGTACAATGTCTAAAAGGTTTGAATTGTCAGTTGCTGTTTATTGGCAACAATGCTTTTCTCAATAGTATAATTTATTTTTTTAAACTTAGTTACATTTACGTTTACTCATTTTAGACACTCTTATCCAGAGCGACTTACAGTAAGTACAGGGACATTCCCCCAGCCCAGTATGGTGAAGTGCCATGCCTAACTTCATTCGAACCGGCAACCTTCTGATTAATAGCCCGATTCCCTAACCGCTCAGCCGTCTGACCCCCCCACTACTGCTGTCTATTGAATATCACATCAAAACCTGTATAAGAGGGCTTTGGATGGCATTAAAAATAAAGCATCAATGTGAACGATCACATGGTCTCTGTGAGAGATTTAACTACATAACCCTTTTTCTTAGTTCTCAAACACACCCACAGGCCACATAAGGAGTGTTGACCACTTTCAGGAGATAGACAAGTCTTTATTCATAACGTTGAATGTCCATGTTCTATGACACCAGTAAAGATTTTACAGCCATGACCCTGACCAAAGTCGTGTCTATAAAACTGGACAGAACAATAATTCACATTTAAGTGTTCTTGTCTTATCCAGCTTCCTCTTTATGTCTGCATTCTGACTCACACCTTGATGTTTAAACAACACAGTGAAACAGTGCACAGAAACCCCACTCAGAAAATTGGTATAAAACAGGGAAGCAACTTTATTTCAAGGGTAATAATCTGAAGTTCAGCAAGCTTACATCCCTTCACATTCTTCATCTGATAGACAGGCTAAATCAGGGGCAGAGTAAAAGTGCAACGAAAAGGCACAAAACAGTAGGGGGCAGATCAGCCTGTGTATTTCTGTGGTGCAGAATTGAGCCACATGATTAGTAAGTGAATGAAAACTAACATCTCTGGTCCAACACTTCTACAATCCTTAAAACTTCCAGCTTTCTCTGAACCTGTCCTACATTGAAGAAGGTCCAGCTTTATCCAAGCTTTGGTCATAATCATTATTAAAACTAACAGAAGAGCCCTAGGCTTCTGGTTTGTATCCAATCACGGTCTTTATTTCAGGACAAGACACATTGCTCTCATCTTACTTTCCCTGAGGGGACCTTTTAACACGCAAGAGAACCGAAACGCTCAAATCAGATGTATACTTTACAGTTCCAAATGCTGGTTAGACAGTGTAATGGTTAGTGTCCCTTTCATTGTACTTAAAACTAAAACAGTTAAATTAGTGCAGTCGTTACATTGACACAATCTAAAAATCCAATGTTTTGAAAAATTCACGAACAATAATACTTCTGCAAGAAATGACAATGGATATGATTATGATGGATTACAATGGCTTAGAATTTCATTTAACTTTTAGTACATTCATAATATAATAATATCAAGTCCCTAGTCATCAAAAATCAACATAATTCAGTCTATACAAGTAATTTACACATATTTAACATAATATAACAAGACATACATTAGAAGAGTGAGAGACAATAAATAGCTTCTTGGGAAACTTACTGAGGAGAAAAAACATGTCCCCTGTTGAGGACATGAAGTTCCATGCAAATAACATCCAAACAGACCTGATGCATTACCACTGATAATTTAGACTGTTTTGGTGCTTGATTTAAGTCATTTGTATCAAGAAAGCAACACACTGTCTAATTACAAAATTACTTGACATTTACTTTAATTCAGTGGTTACTATTGAAAGTGAACCTCAAGGAGAGGATGTCCCACAGGACAGGGAAAGCAGAAATTAAGTGAATGACAAAGAAGCAACAGAAGGATGGGAGGAGGAAGGAGTAAAGAGTAGTGGTAGAAGTGGGCTGGTATGGGGAGGTGGTAGAGGTGGGCTGGTATGGGGAGGTGGTAGAGGTGGGCTGGTATGGGGAGGTGGTAGAGGTTAGTGGGGTGGGGGGTGGACAAGCAGAAGCAGCAGGGTGGGATTATACAGACTGGTAGCCTGTGCGACTCTTCCTCCGGCCAATCAGGTAAGAGATAAGAACAAGGATGATTAGGAAGCTGAGGGCGACACCCACTGCAATGGGCACCAGAAAGGTCAAATCAGAGTCCAGGAAGCACTCCTCAGCTGACAGAGAGAAGAGACAGAGTTTTAAGGTTAGAGGTTAAGCTTTAGAGAAAGTGTGGAAAATAACGAAAGAGATTAGAGGGGAAAAGAGGTGTGTTGATAACAGCAAATAACCAGTTACTATGAGCTCAGTTTCAATGTAATACTTTCATAGCTGCTTGAGTTTAAGTCAGCAACCTAAAGGCTACACCTCCATGCAGTGTAGGAAGACATTTAAGAATTACTCTGTTAAATGTTATTATGGCACAAGGAGAAAATCATGCTGTGGGAAGCGGTACAAGAATGTTAACAATTACAATGCCTTCATTGAACAAATTCACTTTGAAATTACTCAAGTGACAAAATAGTTAAATTTGATCAGCCATGATCATCTGCAACAATTATAACCCACTGAAACAAGGACTGCTGTACTGTGTCTTAGAACGACTCATAGCCACTGCCTTGGTTCCTCTTTCTCCCAATGAAATAGGCCAACAGCACAATGAGAATAAGAACAGCCAGGGCGACTCCGACTGCAATAGGGACTAGGAAGCTCTCCCCATCTGCCTGGCAGTCCTCCGCTGAGCGGGGGAGGGGAGGGGGGGGGTAGACAAGCCAAAAAGAGAGAAGGTGGAAAAGAAGTCAAACATCAAAAGGGTTAATGCATATTCAACTACTGCACACTCACTGACCCTTTGAAAGAGTGATATTGTACCAATGTAGACAGCTGGAAAGAAGAAACAGCTCCTCAGGTCTTCAAGACCAGAAACACTTTTATTGCAAGAAAAAAATATAGTAAAATATTTTTTAAACGGTCCACACAAATGTACACACAACATTTTGAATCCCATTTATTGTAACTAAAAGCCTATAAAATGGAAACGAAACCAACATTAATCTGTAGCCCCACTTTAATAAACAAGAAATGTTACTTTATAGGAGGGCTGTGCAGCAAGAATTCCCTTTATCAAACTAGAGATTGGGGACCTGTGACTCATTCAATTAAATTCAAACTTGTAAAATTTCAAGTCTTCACTGCGAAAGGCACAAGTTGTCATGATTACCACTTTTGAATGTGAAAGTAATAGTGGAACTACAAACCGGTGGTGATCCAAATAATCAATTCAAAAGCAAGAAACTAATAATAACAATATTGAAATGAAAATATTCTATACTCAACCATAAAAAGCTATTATTCACATATACAGCATCTGCGAGAAATCAAGGGTTGAAGAATGATTGACCAACTGCAATTCAAGAAGCCAATGACATGTCTTATACTGAGCACTGCACTACAATAAAGCAATTACCAACAGCTGTTACCAATTTACGTCTTCTAACATGACAAAATTATACACATGCAGATTCTATGGTCAGTCACCCCATCTAAAACATCCATTATTTTTGCTGCAACATACAGGGGTTACTCTCACTCATCTCCATTCAAAGTCAGTTTCATGCTTGACCCTGACTGCAGTAAGGCTAGACACAGGAATAACAATGCAACAGAGTTCTACTTCTGTCAAATGTACAGAGCACAGTAGTGCATTTACATGTGAAACTCATCCAATGAAGCCTGGGAAGAACGCATTTCAAATGAAAGTAATCTACACTAAAAAAAAACTATCCCTTTTCAACCTAATGCCAACTTGTGTGACCTTTTTTTCTGGTTTGTCTTCAATATCTATACATCCAAGCGAAATTCATGTTGCGATTCACAAACAGTATCAGTGGCTGTCAAAGTGCTAATATGAAAGATATTGGGAGATATTTCAGTGACTAGGATATTGGCCTGGTCGTAACCAACACACTGCAAGCTTAATGCAGCAGGCCAACCCAACTGGTGCTATCACCTGCACTGCAGGGACATAATGAGCCAAGTTCAAGTATTTACCTCTTAATGGTCGAATTACAGCTTGAACACAAGGAGCACCACAAGGCCCCACCTTGCCCTTTGTTAATTACAGTTGTTAAGCCAAACAAAAGAAGCAACTAAATCACAAGGCTATGAGAACTGTCAACATACTGTGGTGCTAGGGCCTGAGAGCTTGAATCAAACCAGAAAAAAGGGTTTAAATAAAATTGTACACAACATTACATGAAACGATCACAAGGAAACATAAAAGGAATGTCTACACGGCAGAGCAAGTGCAGAATTTGTGGGGATGAAACATTTGGGAGCACACACGCCAAACTACATTTACCATCACGGTCATACAAACAGTGAATGAAAAATTATGTGTGAAATATTGTATTGATGTAATGAATCACTTTGAGAAGTAAACAATAACCATATTAATGTGAAGAAGAGAATGCTGCACTTGCTCTTATATAAACAGAAAATGAACAGAAATTACAAAAGCAATAAAACAAAAGGGGACATAATTAGCAAGGGTTACCAAGGCCGGTCTTTTAAATAATGTTTTGAATATTTCAAATGTTGTCATCAGTGAATGACTATAATGCCAAAAGAGTAAGGCACCTGATAAGACAATTTTTGTTTTAAATCATTGTCAATTAAACAATTGCACCAGGACCAGACTTGGGAACCCTTGAAATGTAAGGATCAACATTTTAATGGATTCATTAATTTAGAGGGTCTGATATCCCACATAGGTCTTTCTACGACCAATCGCGTAAGCAATTACTACAATGAGAATCATGCCAGCCAGTGCAGCGCCAACAATGATTGGGATTAAGATGCTGGTGTCATCCAGTGAACATTCATGGGCTGAGGACAGAGAGAGAATCAATGAACATGTAGAACAGGGCTTAGTCTACTCATGATCAGGCTCATTAGTAAGAGCAACAACTTGACAGAAAGGCTGTCATGGCTTGATCAGACACAGTACCTACCTGCTTCCTATTCCACAAGCAAAGCCTCTACACTCTCCATGTCAACTGTGTTCAACATCTCTAGTGTTAAGCATGTTTTGGACGTTAGACAAATACCAGCAGGCTCATGCCATTACCTCCTACACATCAAAGAACTTCAGAAACTTTGCGATTTTAGTTTAGTTGCCATATTTAGTTACACATATATTTAGTCTTCTCTGGTCTTCTTTGAGTGCATATAGAAGTAAAGACTAGAGGCGGCTTCGGGAGTCAATGAGAGAGTCACTCACCTGTACTGAATTTATCCTTTGTGACTTCAAAGGGCTGGACACGTAGCTCGTACGTGTTAAGGGTGAGAACATCTGTGATGTTGTAGCTTTGCTGCTTGTTGCACATATAGGAGCTACCCACAGCAGCTTGCCACAAGGTCAGGTTGGTGTTGGCCTGTTTGAAGTCCACTCCTAGACAAAGTACGGAGTGAGCAAAAAATGACAGGAAAAAGTCACTTTTACCGTTTATCCATGGAGATTTTATTCTGATGGGGTTGACTGGACCTCACTTACCACTGTCTGATTTGATTGTCACATTCAAAGCATGAAGGCGGAAATTTTTGACCTCCTGCAATATACCATAACAAGTGTAAGAAGAAATAGACACCTTCACAACACTGTCTAAGTGTACACTGAATGCAGGTAACCATGAAGGAAACTGCTTTGTTTTATGATGGCTCACTTCAACTTACGTGGTTGAAACTGAAGATGATGGTGATTATGTCAGAAGTTAAGATGAGTTCACTGGTGTTGACCCCACAGGTTCCGGTGGAAGTTGTTGCATTGGGCATCAGGTTAATCTCCTGGCCTTTCTAATGGTGTGGGGATTACAAGATAACAACTCACCCTTAATAGAAGATTACTGTTTCTGAGATTATGATGAAAACTTCTGCATTATACATTTGACTTTATTGAATGCATTATTATGCTAGAAATGTCATGCCCCCAAATACTACTCGTGTACATACTCCTCCTTGGATGAAGCCGATCCTCAGGCCAAAGTCAGCCAGCAGGCAGGTGGTATTGTTGCCCGTCTTGATGCTGTACTTTCCAGTGGAGGGAGTTGGCAGAGTGGGAGTAGGCGTGGTGGTGGGAACAGGGGCAGGTGTGGTGGCGTTGGTGGTGGGGGGGAGGGTGGTGGCGTTGGTGGTGGGTGCAAGTGTGGTGGCGTTGGTGGTGGGGGGGACGGTGGTGGCATTGGTGGTGGGGGGGACGGTGGTGGCGTTGGTGGTGGGGGGGACGGTGGTGGCGTTGGTGGTGGGGGGGATGGTTGTGGCTTTGGTTGTGGTGGGGAGGATGGTGGTGGTGTTGGTGGTGGGGATGGTGGTGGCTTTGGTTGTGGTGGGGAGGATGGTGGTGGCGTTGGTGGTGGGGGGGGCCTGAGTGGATGGGGGCACAATTGTAGTGTTCCCTACTGCCCCAGACATGTCACACATGGTGTCTATTAGTAAAAAAACAGAGAAAGGAAAATTGGGGTCAGTGACAGAAAGCTGATATTATTTTGGTACAGTTGACAATACCTGACAATCCAACTAGTACTCATCTCCCACTTCTCACAGATCCCATATATAGGGGACAGTTTATGCTCTTAGGACTCATACATGACCTTTCACATTAATCTGTTCACCTGTCAGTTGCGTGAAGCTAACAACTAATTCATTACAGTCAACGTTAATCCATTCCATTTTGATCCCGCTTGTTCCAAATTCAATAGGTCTTAATAGGATAAGGATAACAGCCAAGTACTTAAAAAAAACATGAACACTTTGCCCAAAAGAGAGGAACCTTAACTAAACAGAGGCATGCTATATCTGAATGTTCAACTCTGATATTGGTAGATTACACAGCCATAGCCACTCACAAGTATGCACTGTTTTGACCTTAAAGATTAAGTCAATGTATAAATGAATCCAACAATTTATGATACTATAGCAATTAAATACGATTATCAAATACATCAGTTTGCCAACACCCAATCAAATCAGTTTGTCAACCGAAACGGGGCATTCTTAAAATGGAACATGCAAAGCTCACAATTTATTAACTGGGAAGGCAGTTGCCCATTCCATTGACATTAAAACAACATAATCTTATCTGTAGTTTTTGTAATGTGTGCATGAGTAGAAAGCTGGTGAGTAAGCTAAGTAGTTGAATAACATTATTGATTAGCTCGATGACTATTGTTTTTACTTTGAGACAAAATACAAAGTAGACAATTAATTCGTTTGATATTTTAATGCGTTAAGATAGACACAACCCTCAACCAACAGAGGCTGCTGAGTGTGGATAGTTAATCAGTGTCTAGATGACCAGTAATAGAAACTAATGTTGAGTGCCAACATGACTCACTGGCAGTCACATGCTTTTCCAAAATAGGGCGAGTGCTGTACTGTAGCTAGCTAGTTGTGTCCAGACCTGCATTGTGAATGAGTAACTCATGTAAACTGTTGGGAGTTCTTGACATCTTTTACCCAGTGCTGTTAATGCAACAACAACTGTAGACAATTTGCAGATATAAAGGACCTACAGTACGCAACAAGTAACGCTAGACACTTTATTTGTCATGAGAGTTACGCTAGTTAGCCAACGCGTCAAGGGGCTAAAAGACCATTTGCAGGGACTAGAACAAAGCACATTAATAAACAAGTTAACACGAAAAATAGTTGTTCGACAACTTTACTAAAACAAGAAACATATTTGCTAGCTAGCTCTAACTCAGAAACATTTGCAATTAAGAAGCTACTGTCGTATTATTGATCTGGGAAGGGACTGTCAACATTAGTACTGATAGCCATCTAGCTAGCACCAACATCGTTATGCAACTCGGACAAATCGAGAATGCTAGCTTACAGTACAGTATTACAAGTAAGACAGCTTCTAGTAGCTAACGATCTTTAAACAACAAGATTAGGCGTCAGATAGGCTAGCTGTTTAGCAACATGTCACCGTCACGGTATTGCTGATTACAGTAAAATAATAGATGATTCGATAAGCTGATAGCTAAATATTATAAGGCTACTGTAATAATACCACTAGGCTAGCTATCTCCCTGTTGGGCAAATAACACCGCTCGCTAGCTTATATCGGCTGGCACTTTGGTGGCGTAGCAAAGAAATCGCATAGAAATAGCAATTGCCAGCTAGCTAACGTTAGCATTGCAGGCCTGACAGAACCGAAGTACACATACCTTTCAAAACATGTTATAAAAGCTGACATACTATATTAAATATCGCAATACATACCATGTCCAAGTGACAAAAACAAAATCACACACGCAAAACGAAACATTATTATCTAACGCGTCGTTAGCTGTTTTAATCTCCAAATAAGACTTCCTCGGGAGGAGACGACAGTAGTGTACTTCACACGACTCTACTCCCTTTGATAAAGACTCAGAACGGTGCACCCAGAGGAGCAAGTAAATCCTCTGAAATCACATGACATGCGGAAATTGATGTACTTACTGTATGTGGACTGTCGAATCAGCAGAAATCAATAAAATAAAATGTGCAGTGCAGACCACAGACATGTTACTGTTTTAACCTAGATATTAAATGTAAACTGATGTTATTCTGATACAAGTAACCATATATATCCTAAAAGTATAGGTTCGCAGAACAGCATCAACTGTTGGGAAAGGGCCGGCAGGTAAAGGAAACATTTGCAACAGTGACAGTTATTTTATTGTGAAGCAATAAACAAACGTATTCACACAGGGCAAAAAGTCCAGTCAAGCATGATTTATCGGTCAACAGTTAAAACATGGCCTGCCACAATGATTATAATGCTTGTAACTTAAATGAGACCTTACTTGATAACAAGATAAACAGGGACTGATGTTGCTGTGCTTTCAGTTTATTCTTTCTTTCTAGGATTAGCAAAATGACCTAAAAGGTTCCTGTCAAAGGTGATATTTGAAATGTATTGTATATACAAAAAGAAAAAACATAATATGGAAATCAAAATGCATACAGGTACAAGTAAAGTGTTTAGCAGCATTAACAATTCTTATGACAAAAGAAGTGCTCTTTTTGGCACATAATGTCATTACCCCAGATTACCTACCAATCCTCCCACGCAATCTATGATTGATAAGATACTGTACATAGTCACAAGAGATGCATCAACTATGCTGCAGTTGAACATATTTGACACTTACGTGACACAATTAGGTAAAACACTACTGTGAAGGTTTTTCCCCCCCAAGATGTTCCATTTGGATTGAAAACAAGATCATTTTCTACAATGTGTGGTATAAGCAATGCTAGGCTTGTGACCGCTGGCATGGAATACACAGTGAAAGAAAGACGTGACCTAAAAACAAGGAGCAGAATGCCATGAACAAACAATGAACAAGGATCTATGTTTGAAAATAAATATTTTTTTCTTTGTAGTAAAAAAAAAAAAGAAGAAAAGTCAACAATGGTTTGCCTTTTTTTGTCCAGAATAATACAACTTTCTCTGAGTAGAGCTGTAAAACTTGGACATTTTCTTTTTAATGGGCATGCAGTCCACAGGAAAACAAGACCCCTGACAATGTACTGTGGAGCAGTTTCCATTCACTTGTCGGCCTCTATGTTGAAGAGGGTAATGGTAACATCCACTGGAGTAAAGGCCTGGAGACCAAGCACTCAGAAGCCTTCAGCTTGACTGGATCCTGCCCCGTTGATCTTTCTTTCACACCATAATTCTCTCTCTCTCACTCTCTTTTAAGCCACATAGTTATACTGGTTGGGGTTCTCCTTGTCTCGCTCCATATAGTCCCTGTCAATAAGAGACTCTATCCTCTTCTTCAAGTCAGCAGGCTAGAGACAGAGAAGGTAGAGCGCATTAGCACACAGATAATCAATAACACTTCACCATCGAAGCAGGCAGCACGCTCTAGGGTGTGTCATCTGGAGGTCACCAGTATAGACCCGTTATCAGAATACCCTCCATGTTTGGTCATACATTTTAGTTGAGCTCACCTTGACGGGGAACTTGAGTTGGTTATACACTTCAGACACTAAGAGGTTATGGCTCAGAGTCTTCCTCATCTTCATAATTCGGACGATGGCAGCGTCTATCTGGTATTGCCGGTCTTGGAAGACTCTTTCCGTGGTGCTGGCTTGCTCCTCCACCTGCCCAAAACAATTCACTGTCAGAATGAACATCTAAAATTCTGAAACTGGGCTCACAACCAGATGAGGAAACGACTTTACCGTTTCTTTCATCTGGATCTGGTTGATCTTGATCCTGAAGAGCTTATGTTTGAAGTCATCGTTGCAGGAGAACTTGTCGCCGTCCTCCACGTCTTTGCTCTTGGGGAGTTTGGTGAGGACTCGAGCCTTCCCACAGGCCAATGACTGCAGGGTCCGTCGTAGCTCACTGTCCTCTACACACAACAGACACGCTATCTTAACATAATGATAATATATATATATATTTATATAAAATATGATTTTATGCTGCAAGGTGTTCTTGAGGGCCTTGGAAGGCACAAGATAAAATGTATTATTACTATCATCATTTATTCAAAACGTAAAGTTATATATAATTACTAGCAAGCTAACAAGTCTAGCTTTAATAAGCATTGATTAATAAGTGGGGCAATTCAAATACAATTGACTTTTATATTTAAAAATATTGTCTGAAATTAATTTGTGTCAAGTGTTCACACAAACCAATTCCTGTAGCCAGTTTGATCTCTTCCAGAGTGAACTCCTCTCCTTCATTAAACATTAGCAGAACAAGTGTCTGAAACAGGGACACCTGAAGCTCTTTTTTCCCCTATTTAGCAAGTAAGAGAGAAAACAACTGTTAATGATAACAAGTATGATTAAAATACCCCTCAAATATGGTTTCAAAATAATTACATTCAAATAAAAGTTTAACTTTACGTGGGCCCACCTCTTTGAATTCAGCTTTTAAAACACAGTGGCCTAGCGTTGACTGCCACTGTAACTTCCTCCCACTATGCTTGCCTAGATAGAAAGTCTTGAAGATCTCTTGCAGTCGTACCATCTGGATCATGGCGGCAGAGGGGTTGAAAGCAATAAGTAGTATTACACAGGTCATAAAATAACATGAGGTCTCAGACAAGGTTAAGTATTTGTAGAGCACTTACCTCTGCGGGCAGGTGGACCTCCATTGGCACATAAGTTGGCCAGTAACCCATGGTGAGAATGTTTACAGTAAGCTCAATGTTACCTGGAATATTTTGACACTGCATATACTGGGGGGAAAGTAAGGTACAGTTTTACCTACAGTAATGTGAAATATAGTTAGAATAGTATGTAAAACATGGGATGTTGGCCTGCTGCTTCAGTTGATCCTTATTTGGAGATGCATTACCTGCTTGAACTGCACCATTATGTCCTTTGAAAGCTCCATGTCCTTGAACATGCCTTCCAGCTTGCTGGTGAATGCTGCTCCACATTCTACAAAGAGAGTGAGTATTATGAGTTATGATCTAAAAGCTTGGGAATTGTTGAGTTTTTTGCAGTTACCGTATACTAACCATGTTTGAGCTTAGACAGCATAGACTTCTCAGCATCGACAGAGGCACTCTTTCCCACCAACAACCTCTTAGCCAGGTCTTTCTTGTAAAAGGCCTCGAAAACATCTTTACCTATTCAAAACATGAACAAGTTCAGGTTTTTTTCCCCTTGGCTTGAAATTAAAACAATGAACACCTCATAGGCAAACATATGTTTAGCATGAGTGTTGCTACCATAGATGAATCTGAATATGATCATGATCTTGTCCAGCATCTTCTCCAGCTCCTCATCTGTTGCTTCCTTGTTCCCAGCCCTCAACTTTGAGTCCACATGCTTTGCTAAAAAGATATCAGCATGGTTTAATAGATAAAAAATGCATTAGAATAACATAGGCTACATTAAACAGGACATACAATGATAATTGAATGGCAGAATAATAGACACATGCAAAAGTGGGGCAACTGAAACAGGACGATATGAGATCATCAACTAACACACACCTATGAGCTCAGCAGGTTTGTTTGGCCGTTTGTTGATGAAGGTTTCGAAGGCTTCTTTCATGGCGTTGACAAATTTGTCATTTTTCATAAAGCAGGTGTCAATGATGTGATCCACTTTATCTTTGAAGTCAAGCAGCTCCTGCACCATTGTCTTGTCCTTCTCAGGGTTTATGACGATTGTGCTTCCAAAGGCCTGCAGAGTTCATGAGTCATCCCAAAATGTATTAAAGGTTAATGCGGGCTAAGTGGCAATAAACTGAGTGAGTACATCCCTTGACCTTCAAACTCAGAAACCCTTTCCACTCTAGACCTACCTTGATGTACTCTATCCAGTGCTGTAGCAGTACTTGCACACCCCCTCGCACCCGACTGAAGAGCTGATACAGCAAAGACAAGTCCTGGATTCTGTTCTCATCCAGCAGGTGGTTCAAACCTGCAGTTGGAAGAGAGCAAGATGCAAACAGGCTTTAGATATATGTATTCATCTACATATTCAATATTGACCATAAGTATTTAAGAACATTCTCCATCATCTAGTTGATGAGGGATGTTATGCCACAGTCCTGCGGGTGCTGCAGACGCCACGTACCTTTCTGAAGAGTTGCAGTGAGATGTTCACCCAGCAGCTGCTTCTCTACAGTGGCTATGAGAGGTTTTCTGAAAGACGAAATGGAATGATGAGTTCAGCCTTGTTTATTGTTCTGTTTGGAAAACCTGGAGGACCCATGTATGATACTCACTGTGTGCTCTGGTCTAGGTATGTGATGACCCTGTCAGCCTCCTCCTCTAGGCGCTTGTTAACGTGATGGAGATACTCTGGCACCTATTAAGAAAAACGGTGTTGGGGTATCGACAGGGCAAGTTCACTTTGTACACCTCCACTTTGGATGAAATAATGCAATTAGCGTAAAGTTTAAGGACAGAGATGGCTAGTTGTTTAGAGATGTTATAGATTGGGCATGTATAGATGTATAGATCATGAAAGAAGCTAGATAAATTCTGAAGTATATGACTGTCCACTCTATGGCCTCCATATGTATTGGATGTTGCATTATGACCGTAAGACAACAGCCATTCATTTTCTGAAAAAGTAACCGAGGAATTTGTCCTGACCAAAACATCAATAAGTATTTAGTCAATCAATTAAATTCCAACTGTACGTGGATTTCTGCTTTCTGTAAAGATTAAAATGGCAGACTGCACACAAGAAAGTCTGCAATATGTGAAGTGGAGCAGGAGAAGCATAATATAACAGTGCGTCATTGTATGTCTCTGAAAGTCGCCTAAAACATATTGCAATAGAAAGCCTGACGCAAGCAGTGAGGTGAGGAACAGACAGTTGGTGAAGAAAACTGATAAATCACCTCTCTCTCCTGCATCAGCCTCTGTCCCTCGGCGGCGTACAGACGATTCGTCTCCTCCAGAAAACGCTGCTCAAAGGAGTCCTGATAAATCTGTCAGGACGGGGAAGAACATTGGTGTCATTGAAGCCATTTCTCAAGTGGGGGTTGACAGCACATCAACTTCTATGAAGGTGCTGATCACAAATAACCTGTTTATCAAAGCCTCCGCTCGGTCTGTTCGTCAGAGGGCAAAGATGACCTCCAGTGAGCCTTTCTGTGTCTTATCACTTTGTGTAAGTAGCAGTACAGCAGAACTCGTTTAACAGCTACAACACCTTCATTATAAGAAACATCAACACTGTGTTACAGCAGAGTGCAACAAACAATGACAAATCTAACCTGAAGGTCAGAGAGCATGTTCAATAGGCTCCTCAGCAGGCTGCGGTCGATGGCCTCGCCACTGCGCTCCCTCTCGATCAGCAGCAGGATCCCATCGATGGTCTTACTCTGAACTTTAAAGTCACTGATGATGTAGAATCTAAACAACTCCAGGCCCATGTCCCTAAGATACAGAAGGCTTGATTAGTTAGTCACCTCTAATGATGATATGGTTCCTCTTGGCATTCACTTCAACACACAAAAAGTATTTTACAAAGAAAAAAAAATATACATATAAAAAATAATCAATCACCAGATCGATGGCAGCATTGAATTTTGCAAAACATAGGTGCGGTCCAAAAACAAGAATATACTTCTGATCATGATCTGCAAAACAAAGGAACAGACAGAGAGACAAACAATGTTTAAAATCCTACATTTGCATCGTGGTTAGATTTAGGGAGGGGTAATTATGATTCTGTTAATACCATCTAATACGAAGATAGAGTACAGGGACATACCATTTGTCGGCAGTGATCTTGCCAGCACTTGTCTATTTTCTTCAGAAAGAGCACACTGTCTAAAGCATCCGTAAGAATTGAGTTAAGAATATTTATCACACAGCATGGCAGTCGAGTCCAATCAGTAATCACCACAATTGATGCAAAATGGTCATATATCTCATGTTGAGCTCTCCCAGGAGAAAAGGATATTCTCTGAATTGATCAATCTGTGCCTTTATGTGGTCTTCACACACGACCCGCAGCTGTTTGTAGAGCTTGGCAGCTATCTTATGGGAGCAGAGGTTCTCAACAGCCTGCGAAGTACGTAAAAAAAAAAAAAATACTTTGGTTTGTTACCAGACTAATACAGCATGACTTAGTTGTCTAATAGTAACATGGATCAAAACTTTCTGATTGACCACAATGGCCCCAGACATGTATCCTTTCAAACAGAAGGTCAGGAGGAAAGCCCTTCCCATCTATTGCCCTGTACAATGACAACAACTTGATGGCAGTTGATGGGCTTTCAAGCCTACCTGATAGAGCTCTTCTAGATTGTACTTGATTGAAGTGCTATTCTGAATGGCCTCCACAGCCTCCTTTAGCTTTTGCCAAGTTTCTTGAGTGTAGTTCTCAGGTAATTTGGGTTTATCTGTTAGCAAAAGACAAAGTTGAAAATTATCTCAAAACTCTAGCCTTGACAGTTTTGTTAAAGGGACACTCGATGGCTCACTATACAATTAACACAACAGTTATTGTTTTTTCATAATTATCAGGCTGTAAGCTCTGTAGTTAAATGAGATTGTAACATTGTCCCCATCAAGATAAATATTTTAAAGAGATAGTACCAAGTGTCAACTACCTTTGAAGTTCTTGATGACTAGTTTTTTTGCAGCCCCAGGTTTGCTGTTAGAGAAAGTGGTGGAGCCTGCAGCTTTCGTCAGTCCGTTTGCATGGTGTCCAACACCACCAGTCAGGAACACATTTTTCGTCTTTGAGCATGATGCAGACGAAGACGATTCCTCAGCCATTTTCACATCAAGACCAATGAAATCTACAGAATCTTCAAACCTTAACTTCTTTTGGATGTGTTGCGAAGTGGAAGAGCAGGAGGAAGAAGAGGAATTAATGGTTTTGGGAGATGAAGAAATTGAACCAATGTCTTCCCTCTCTGAACTGATTATTTTCCTCTTCTTCGAAGGCGTGATACTGCTGTCGATATTGACATCAGAAGCTGCTGGTCTAGCCTCTTGGGTTGGCGGTGGGGGATTAGGGGAAGGTAAACCTGTTGGAAACATGAAAAAAGGGAATACAAATTCTAGTAGCCAGTCTTCTATTGCTAACCCCCAAGGTGTGCCGTGGATGAACGATTAGGGTTTCCAAAGCTGTGTCGGGTAGAATTCCAAAAGCTTCGTTAAGTCTATGAAATGTATGAAACAGACAATTAATTTCAAAGTACAGCTCTACTTGGACCCTCTGTCTTTCTTGTTATTGCATTTGCTGGCAGAAGAAAGATGGTTGATTATTGCTTCCTCTTGGCCCCTCTTGTCACAAAGCGTGTCCAGCTGATATTTAATTCCTCAGCAAACTATTTAGACCGTTTTTGGGGGGCTAATTCCTTAATATAGCAAGTTTTAAACATCACTTTATGTGCAGATAAAATGACAAAATTCAAGAAACAACTTCGCAAGGACATTCTATGACCCACCGGAAGTACTTTATCCCACATGCAAAAGTAGCTTGCCGATTTTTTGTAGCACGAGCTTTCTTCAGATAGTAAATGAAATATTTTGACCGCGAGATGGCGCAATGGCAGAGATATGCACAAGCTCTGAAACCAGGCTAGACTTTATTTATGTGTTATTATGGGGTTAAGATGGTCATTTAACATCCAAACAGATACAATTAACTGTGTGGACTATCCTCATTTTATAATGTTGACTTCTCATTTACTGTAATTTCAGAGCAATGCATGTGGAAGTAAGGTCTACGGTTTAATCAAGTATACCAAAGTAGTTTTACCAAAGCCAATTCCTCTATCTAATTGCATCTTATCTCTAACTCTTAATGTGTCCTCCAAAATGCATGTATGTATTATGAATTATAATTAAACATGTGATATGTGGCACTGCAAACCAGTCAGACTCAGATAAACAATGCAACTAATACACCTCACAACATTAGCACACACAGAGTGCGTCCAAGATTGGATAAAATATTTCTATGTAAACCAAAGGTAGAGCTCATGCCGTTTGTTAACTAAACTGTCGCAAAGTCATGTTTATCGTAGCGGCATTCCAATTCTGCAATGTGTTCCCTTTTATGCTCTTTCGCTGGCTGTTCTATTCAGATATTAAATGATTTGGTATGGGTTGAGAATTGATCTATAAAAACATATCCAAAGCTTTTTCATGGCTTTACTTTGTGTTTCACTACCACCGGATAGACTACTTTAGGAAACGTAAAGCAAAGTGTACGAGCACACACCGAAGAGAGCAACATTTAGGAATGAGATGCATCCTTGCTAACAACTGCGAGACAAGCGTGGAGACCTATGAATGTAGATTCATGCATTTCGTTATTGATGATATCCAAGTCTGACAAACAATACATAGAATAGGCTTGTCACGTTTGAAATAGCATACTGATCGCGACCAACAAGGATGTTTAAAAAGTAGGTAGCTATTGTCTTTTCCTAGTAGATGTTATGTTTGATAGCTAGCTAGATTTAGCGAGCTACCAGCTACAGTAGTCCGTCAGGATGATTCCTTGCTAGCCAATACTAGCAAGTATGTAACAACGTCGTTAGCTCTCGCTTCCTGGTTGACTGTGACTGTTATGTCTAGTAATATACACTGGGAAATACTTGTGTACTGTAGTTAGCTATCTACTGGGTACATTGAAACATAAAGCATAAACGCATTAAACTCAATCGCGGTTATGACTACAAGCTAACACTCAAGTGCAGTTTACTGTTCATTTTTTGGGGGGCAGGACTCTACTTGCCCAATTTACGGCCTGCTAGTTAATGTTAAAAGTAATTACATCTAGCACCACAGGGACATCAGCCTTTTACCTTGAAGTTAACAAATAAATGTATTTTACGTATCTTGCAAATAAATGTTGTTGAGGTGGTGTGTTCCTGTCTCTTCAGATTCGATGATAAGGAAAATGTATCTAACTGTATACAGCTTAAAACCTCGGTTATCAAGGGAATCAAAAACCAACTATTGGATCAGTTCCCTGACATAGAGTCATGGCTCAACCACATCATGCCGAAAAAGGACCCAGTCAAAATAGTGAGATGGTAATACACACTTCACTCAAGTCCTAAAGTTATGCATGTTCACATTCAAAGATGTTTCTTGGTTCATGGTGTTCTATTCTGTCAATCAATTTGCAGCCATGAACATATTGAAATACTGACGGTGAATGGAGAACTGCTCTTCTTCAGACAAAGAGAAGGACCGTTTTACCCAACTCTCAGACTGCTACATAAATGTAAGGCAATCGTGTGAAATGACATTTACCTATGTCAATAGGTAAATGAAATGTACCTATTGACATTTGAATGATTGTTTTGTATATTTACATATGTCTTGTACGTTTGTTTCACAGATCCATTTATTCTCCCACACCAGCAAGTAGACAAGGGTGCCATCAAATTTGTCTTAAGTGGAGCCAATATCATGTGTCCTGGATTGACGTCACCCGGTGCCAAACTCTATCCAGCTGCCTCAGACACAGTAGTTGTATCCTTCAGCCTGTGATTTTGCTCATGTTTGTATATATTTGACTACATTTACACAGGTCTCTTTTGCAAGACATACCCTATATGAGGTTGTTCCTTAGTAACTGTTTTAAGGCCATAATGGCAGAGGGCAAACAACATGCACTTTGTGTTGGGGTTATGAAGATGTCTGCAGAAAGCATGTAAGCATATTGTGCTTGCCCTTCTTTACATTTATTCGTTCAATGTGTTATACATTGCCATTTCAAATTTTATTTTTTCACAATTTCCAGAGAGAAAGTCAACAAGGGCATTGGGATCGAAAATGTTCATTATCTAAATGATGGACTGTGGCACATGAAGACTTACAAGTGATGTCACACCCCTTCTGGACAACGTGGATCTCTTGACAGTGAGGCCTAGGCAGCCAGTCAATTGTTTACACTGATGGACTTAGCTGTGTAATTAGCCGATGGCTTTGAATCAATCCCCAATTGATGCACAAATAAAATTCTGCATTCAGTTTGTTGTCCATTATTAAAGTATTGTACAGTGAAAATAGAAGCTTGCAAATGCACTTAATGAATGACACTAATCGGATCCACAGCAAATCACCCATCAGGTTTATTTTAACAGTTAATACAGAAGTCCAGGAAAAATTGTGGTAAGATACCAGCATGGCTTCTCATCATCCCTTATTGTGATACTATTAAAACCTGTTTTCAATTTGAGCATGTATCAAAGTTACCTGCGTAGATTTTAAGCTGTAAAATCAAAAGATGTCCAGTGGGTGTTATTGACTACAATGTTTATTAAAACAACAATGCCATGATTCACATTTCAATTACTTATTGTAAAACATTGCCATACATACAATTGGTAAAGCTGGTATAGGTTACATTCACGTACCTTCAAAAACATGTTCAAAATAAAACCACCACCTCACTCATACAAAAATATCCCTTTTAAAAACACAAGATAAAGTTGTCTTTTTCCATCAAATTTGAACCAATCTTGTGATATTGCAGATAGAATATTAATTGAATAAATGAAATCTTCCTTCATACACATTACCATGTTATTTATAATTACATATGACCACAAAATTATGGCGAATGTGAGGTAAGAAAATACATACCATAAAACTTAAAATAATAAAAGGAATAAAACTAAGAATTGCCTTCACAGCAGCAGTCTTAAAAGTGACTTAGGAGCTATAGGGGAGCAGAAATTAATCATTATCCGATCCTTCCGGGGGCAGGAATATTAAGGAGTCATGGAAATTGTGTCCGTATGGCCGCATTCTGTAGACACCAAACATCATGACCTGCATTTGGTTTGGTGACATCCCACTGAAGGTGATGGCCAAGTCAGAACAACAACTTTCCACGACATCGGAGGGGTTTTTGGTCATGCCGTCTGCAATGAGGGAACCCACACTTTTGGTGTTGAACAGGCCCTTACCCAGTGAGTCTTCTCCATTCTCTGCAAATACCCCAGTGTATTTTAGGCAAATGGCCAACTGTTTCTCCTCACTTAACTTCCACAGGGCTCTCCCTCGCTCTGGGCACTTCTCCTCATCCTTGAACACCTCTACCAGCCTTTTAAGGGCCTCATAGCTGAGAACAATGCCACTCTCATACTCAACGTATTCCAACTCTCCGGACTTCATGGCATTGCCTATGTAGAAGGGCTCACTGGGATCCTTGTCCAGGATCAGGTACTTGAGGTTCTCAATGATAGCAAATGTGGTGGGCCGGGCCACAAAGAACCAGCGGAGATCTCCAGCGTTATCAAAAGCATGCTTCAGGGCCTTGCGTAACCTTGCCCAGTCGTCTTGTTCATTCAGGTCTATTGACTCAAGTGCCTTTGCTGCTTCTGAACTGTAGAACCCCACCTGGTCACAATGTTTGCTCCAGGTGTCCTTGGCAGTGGCCCAATGCATCAATACCTTGGGCTGGACCATAATGACACAATACACCCGGACTTTATGGCCCAGCTCTACCATCTGGGCCTCCGACAGCCGCCTAAGATCTTCTTTACTGGGAGCCATGATGTGATGGTGGTGATGGTCCTCAGGGTTTGACTGTGCACTTGGACTGAAACTACTGAGGAGGGATAGCACCAAACAGAATAGACCCCCCAAAATCATTCCTTTCATGAAGGAACTGCCTTCTGACAACATCTTCGAGCAGCACTTAACTGTGAAAGAATGCACAATAATAATCATTAGATTTTTGTTTTACTGTGCCTTTAAGTATTTGCATAATACTAGCAACCTGACGTAGAATGTCACTCGTAATATATGACACGTCTTTGTACTGACATGATACTGTAGATTTGGTTGTCATATAGGCTAGCTCAACCACAAAGTGCAAATAACTTGCCATTTAATACTTGTCTGACATTCATGGAACCCACTTTGAATCCATAAGTAGTGTATAAAAACGTGTGTTGCCGTTTCAAGTACACTGTAGGATTGCTAAATAACACCGTGTTACCAAATCCTCCTAGCCACATACTAGATTAGTTAGCTAACTAGCTAACCCTGGCAAGGACAGCATAAATATGGTAAAACATACAACATGATTTTAAAAAGCGCATTACCTAAACAAAATGATATTGTATATTTCGGTCTCCTTTTTCATACTCCTGGAAATCTTTGTCTGGGCGGCTGAAGTCCTGTATGACGGCTGTTAGATACACTGAAAACTGGCACTACAAGCTAGACTTCTTTTTCCTCTTTTGATATTACTATGGTAGATTGCAACCAACGTTTAAGAAGTGCTTCATCGCCACCTACTGTTCGGGAGTATGACCCCTCATTATTGCAGTGTGTAATGAGGGCCTCGCCCCTGCAATGAGGGGCTTCTACGACGGCCTACCTACACTGACTCAAATAAAAAATGTAATTAACATTTAACTGCCGACAAAGGAACGGCAAAAGCAGATTTCACCCGGCCGAATTCTAAACATCTGCAACCGAGCAACAGATAGTTTACATTGTTTAAAGTTTGTTAAAGTGTTCAGTAGCGGTTTTTGTCACGGGCGAAGCGGGTAAACCTTGCCCAGGGCACCAAATGTGCTTGGACCTGTGTCGTGCCAAGGCACTTATCCCCGCCAGGTCGCTATTTGTTCATTTTAAGAGGTGAATTCGAAGTGCAACAGTTAAACTCCGCTTCTCTGAGTGCACGCGCACTCCCGCGGCCAGGGGATGCAAATACTGGCGGGGATAAGTGCCTTGGCACGACATCGGCACTGTTTGAGTGCAGTGAGTAACTTAACGTGAATGGGAATAGCCTACGCTGTCCAACTAAGTCTTACAATATCGATCTAAATACAGCTTTTACACACATGATGCAAGACATCCAATCTTCTGGCTAGATGTAGCATGATCTTATCTAGTACAAAACACAACAGTTCTGATGCTTTTTGTGTAGTATTTACCTCACCTTAGCTACAGTTATGACTAGAGCAGCTACAAGAAGCCACGTGTACCTGTCTTACTTTGCAGTGGCTTACAGTGTTGCTAAACAGATAATCAGGGTGCCATGAGATAAATACATACTACAGATGAATCATTACTATGTTTGACAACCAAAGGATTGACCAGAAGATCAGTATAACCGGTAAACCGGTATTTCTGTCAGAATCCCCCAAAACAAATAAAGAAGGCTGTGACTGGATTTGAACTTCTGACCTTGCACTTGCCAGCACTACGTCTTACCAGAACAACTGTCAAGAAGACTGACATCTTTTGTCCAGGTATAACATCGAATGAATGGCCAGTGTCCAGAAGACTGACATTTTGTTAAGATATAATATTGAATGAATATAAAATGTCAAGAGAGCTGACTTTTCTTGTCCAAGTATCACATCAAACAAATGGCCAGTGTCCAGAAGGCTGACATTTTGTCCAAGTATAGTATCAAATGAATGACCAGTCTAGAAAGCTGACATTTTGGCAATATATAATATTGAATGAATATCAAATGTAAAGAGAGCTGACTTTTCTTGTCCACGTATAGGCCCAACACCAAATGAATGGCCAGTGTTCAGAAGGCTGCACTGCTAAATATTCTCCTTCCTTGGCTACACCCTGCCATTCAAGACTAAGATGACTCAGAGCAGGTAAATTAGGTTTTTCTTCATACCTATTTCAGAAACTTTTAGACACCAGTATCATTTGACATTCTGGCTCCTTTAATGATACTACTTTGCTATGCTTCCTTTCATTTTTGTCAAAAGGGATCTGGCTAGACTTTTGTGTGCACGTGTGTGTAAAAGAGAATGACCTTGATGACCCCTCATATTATTTTATGTCTGGGATAGGGAGGAAAAATGACTGACACACAAAGCCACCAGTCCCAGTGGTAATGCACAATTTGCATTGTACAGGCCCGTGGAAGATCACTAAACATAAGATGACGTAAAAACACAGTTTGGTGGCACCATATTTCTAAAGCGTGCAGACAAGAGTCGAGATCAAAAGAATGATACATGTTTTTTCCCCATGTTGTGAGTGATAGGATGAACAGCCAATTACAAAAATGGTGACAGTCATAAAGAATCTGAGTTGGCTGACTACCCACTGATTGCGGTTGAAGAGTAAACATTTGTTAGGGCTCTCTGTACAAGCAGAGATAGGCTCTGACTGAATTGACAGGGTCCGTTGAATTGCCCCTATGACGACTGGGCCATCACCTCAAAACCATTAACACTGAGACTGGGTGACAGGATCATGTATTGATCCGTTCATGATGGATTGCCAAGAAAGATATAAAAGTGAAGTTCTCAGTCAGGCCAAGGTAGTGTACATCTGATCATCGGAAGACATTGTCAGCATGCTGTCCTTAGCACTGTTCTACATCTTAACTGTGATTTGCTCTGCGAGACGAACACATGCTTCACCGTTATACCCAGACTCTAACTTGGAACCCCAGGCAGGTAGGAAAAAACTGTTGTGCTTCTTTGTTGATCTACACTTTTTGGCTTAATCAAAATGTTAAAAAAAAGTTTGCTAACGTTGTAGAATGATTGTAGAATTGGTCATTATCTGCAATATGAAGCAGTGCTTTGAGGATCAGGGGTACCGTGGTGAGGGTACTGCTTGCACAGGATGAAGTTACTTGGTTGCTTTATCTCACCAGATCTGATACAGAAGTTGGTGGCAGAAGTAGAGGATGGGGAACATACTGATCTGAATGACCAGATAGAAATCAAGAATCTGTACCCACTTCTTCTACAACGAGATGGAGGCCAGGACGCCTGGAGTAAAGGTAGAGAGACAAATAGTTGATTTTAGTTTAGTTAAATTAGAAGTATTTCAGTATTTCATATTGCTACTATTATATGGTGGGATGCACTTAAAAACATATTTTTCCCTTTAAGGAGCCAAAGATTCAGTGCCACGGGAGAAAATTGTCAATATGGTAAGTATGTGCAACTGTTGTATCGTATCTAAAAAGAGTGTGCCATGTGCTGTGACTTGACGAGACTAGAAAGAGATTCTTTGTGTCTATCAGGTGGATGACCTAAAAGAGGTTGTGTTGAAGCTTGCGGCAGCCGACAAACTCCGTTCCCATGGCTTTCTACGGTCGGAGCAGAGCTTGCCAAAAACCAACAAGAGAAGTGAGTAATGCTATCCTGGACCCAGTGTGTCCTACTCCTTACCTAAGTACAGAATATGGTCACCAACAAAACATTTAACATAGTGCGTCACATTTCATATGTCTTAGGTAATATCTTAGCTGGCATATTTGTCATCCTACTGTATATTGTTTGCCAATGTGAAAAGGATGTTTATTTTAGGATAACCCCATTGAAAGTAGAATGGGGCTGCCATAGCCAAACCGGATAAAGAACAGGATATGAAAACGAAAGTATTATATTCAAGATTGATACAAAAATATGAGATGTTTTCTCTGTGTTTTCTCCTTTGACAGCATGCTTCTGGAAATACTGTGTGACAAACTAAATGACAAAGCCAAAGAAGAAGAACATTTTCCACCTTGCCTGTACAAGATCACCTTTGGTTCCAACCCCATGCTTTAGTCACATTTTAATCTCTAAGACAATGTGTACATTGTTTTATATGTGGAATATAGAATAAATTAATAGAAATATATTTTTGCATTCATTTGAAAGTTTCTTGCATTGAGTCTGACAATAAAATGAACTTCATCCTCATTGGTTGGATAACTTTGTATACAGATTGTTTCAGATTATACATGGTAAAACCAAAACAAAGGCTCCGAAAGTAAAACAATACCCATCTCCACACATGAATAAAACTGGTAGTCATATCCTGGTTTTACAAGGAATACCAGTGGATTTGACATTATTTAGTCTCCACAAGGGAGCAGCATAATACTATATCAAACCACACACACAGAAAAAAATGCACACAGTCATTCAGAATAAAGAGATGTATTTTATTGGTAACATTATCTTTTAAAACCATCTGAAATGTTTTTGTACAAGATTAAGAACTCTATGATCTGAGTTGGTGAGCGTGGTTATCATTCTGTGTTTGAACAGTTTTTCAACTGGCCTTCCACGACTCTTCTACTTTTTCACACATCTATACAATTATCGTATAGTAAAAATAGAAATATTTACACTATAGACAGAGCAACCTGCTAAATAGATAAACAGCCAATGCCAATTGCACGCTTGGCAAATCAGTGTGGTACGCAACAAAATTCTGCCATTAGAAAATCTTCAAATAAATAGTCTATACTTGAAATTACACAGACTTTCTACAGCAGCCAAAATATCAAAATGTCAGTTTGTTCTAATTATGCCCTGGTCACAATGCACTTAAGAAATATGGGGCTTTGCTTTATTGGCTTGATGGTCAATGGATTTCAAAGCCATTGCTTGTATATATCTGTGTTATTGCTTCTTGTGCAGTTGTTCATTACTATGCATAGTAGCTGGTGATACAGTGGCAAAGAATGACAAATGAAAAAGGGGCTCATTTCCTTGCATTAACTACACTCAGGTAGGCCTTCTCAATCTCAATGTTGGCAGGGCATGTCTGTCTGAACTCCTCCCTCTCATAGGCATTCTGAAGGTACCGCCACACACCGCTAAACTGGGCTGGGATGTCAAAGTCGCAGTACTTTTTGGCAGCAACCTAAGAAAGAAAGTGTGAAAATATCATACCATATCATCATTAGTGGTGTTGCGATATACTGGTATTGACAATAACCGCAATATTTAAAAATGAAATATTGATATTGTGTTAATGATACATATATGACAATACCATGTAAATAAACCAGTGCTTTTGAACATTTTGTATGAGTTTCTTTCCGTTTCACATTGTAATAATATATTATGAGTGTAAGTGTAATTCATTTGCAAAAAAGAGAGACAAAACACAATAAGCAAAGTTGAAGGTGAATTTGACTGATAGCATTATTCTATATCTTTTTCATATTTTCCATAGATAATATCGTTATTGTGAATTATTTTGGCCATGACAGTCGTAGAGTGAAAATCTAATATTGTTACAACCCTAATCTTCATACAAATGTTATTTAAAGGATTCAAGTGTTAGGTGCCTTGTTTATTGGAGGTTACAACCATTTTGATGCGACGTCATTCACTTGTGTCTCACCTTGATGACATGCAGTTTGGGCAGCAGGTTGCAGTCTGCTAAGGTGAGATGGTTGCCATCCAGGAACTTCCTCTTGGAGATGGTGATGTTTTCTCTAGAGTTGACATCAATCTCTTGAGGGACAGGGGAGTTCAGGTAGATGTCCAGTCGCTTGAACTCGCGTAGCAGGGCTGTCTCATGATCTGTTCAGGTATAAAGACAAGGGTATGTGAGGATGTGAACTTTTTGAGTAAATAAGAATTAACTGTAATATAATTCATTATAACACAATATATATATATATATATATATATATATATATATATATATATTTTGCCACACAAAGTATAGATGATCTATTCACATATTGTACTATGTTAGATTATATTGAATTACAATATGCTATACTATACTACACTATACTATACTATACTAAGACAAGTAGTATGGCCTTCGGGAACTCCACTGTAATCCACACTTACAGGCATTGTTCGGGCGGTTCTTGATATAAGCAGAGAACTTGGCAAAAATGTCAGCTCCAACGTCAAAAGACTCTTTGTTGAGTGGGCTGAGGTGGGGATACCTGGAGAAGGGGGTCTGAGAATCAGTTTGTTTGACATACTATTTGTACATAAAAGTGCTAAATGAATGATAAGTAATGTAAAAATGTAAGACTGGTTGTGTACTTCATTTCTTCTGGTAAATACATTCACAATACCTGGGAGGGGCTATTGTTTGTTCCAGAAACTCCTCAATCTTGATGAAGTCGGTTTTTAGGGTTCCGTTGTAAAGGAGAAAAGGAGGGTTTGTGCCCGGAGCCAACTCCTTCAGCTCTGCTGGTTTCCTAAAATGGACAGGGCAGGGGCAGAGAGGTGACATGATTTAGCTGGGAGTTGCTATGGTCATGTACTGTTTATAAACATTCACTGCCACAATCTCAATGAACAAAAAGCTTATCGTACTGTCAAGAATCCAAGTGTGAAGTTTTGATTAACGATCGGAAGAATGTGGACAAAGTGATTCAGTTCATAAAACAATCTAACATAGGAGTGGTTCATTGTTGCTCAAGGGTAGCAACACTTGTGTATTCTATTGAATCATTCAATTATCAGCATCCTTTCAAAATGTCCTGATCCTATTTGCTCACCAGTAATGGTCATGAGAAAGTGACAAAAGAATAAGGTAGATTAAAAGTTGTTTGTTCGAAAACAATACAGGGCTCTTTGTTCAATAATCAATTGCTTTGAAAGCTCCTCCCTACTTCCGTCTATCACACCCATTGAGGAATAACTTATTACAAGTGGGTTGGGTTCTCATAAATGTATCTACAATACATCCTCAGTCTCCCTAAATGCTAAAGGTGTGTAGGCACCCCTTTGAACAGCTACTCAGAAAGTGTTGAGCTGGGATAGCTGTGGTGGGCAGGACTTACTTCCTCATATCGACCGTGGTCACTGTGAACTTGACACCTTTCAGCCACAGGACCATGAAGAGCCTTTGGCAGAAGGGACAGTTTCCCACATTCTCACCATCGTGGCCAGCCTGAAGAGTAAACATAAAGGTCTCACTGCTTTGGGATTATGTTGATTGTTAATCATTAGATTGGATACAGACAGCTGAAGGTCATGGGTCTCTAAACAAATATATATTGTTCCTACTGACTCATGCAGGTTTCGCCCCTGTTAGTTTGAGTCTTCTCTAAAACAGAACTTTTCATGATCATATTTCTTGGCCAAAACACACATGAACAACACAGACACTTGTAGGTGCAGGAGGGTTTGGGGTTTAAAAAACCTTTCCTCCAAAAGGAAAAGGAAAAGCCTGCATAACGTGGAGAGGAAGATAGTGGCCATGAACGTTCAATCCCCTCAGGAAACAGCTGAGGCTTATTATTGCAACTGATCCCACCGGTTGTGGGCAGAACTGACTTTTTATATTGGTTAGTAAAGACTGATAGGATCTAATACAAGTTATGATGGAAATGATATGTAGTCAAGCAGTGAATGTATGTTTGAGCATGCGTGTGCGTGTGTTTCAGCTTGTGTGTGTGAAGTATGTGTTTGAGTGTATGAGTGTTTGAGTAAAGTTATGAGTAGGTGTATATTTGAGACTGTGTGTGCACGTGTGTTTGAGTAAGTGTGTGAGTAGGTGTGTATGTTTGAGCATGTGTGTGCGTAAGTGTGTGGGTGTGTCTGGTCCAGGCAGGGGGCCAGGGCGTCCTAAGGTCCCCAATGCCCCTCCTGGGTGTGGAATGATAAGGAGGCCTTCGGTGTCTGTCTTCGAAATATACTGATAAAGCTGACTCTGACTCTCTCTCTCTCAGACACGCACCCCCCCGAGACTATGTGTGATCCACATGACGCACATGAGTGTAGTGTACAGTTTCTATCTCATTCCTTGGGCCCATTATTGAGATCTTTGTCCCTTTACAATGGTGATAAGTGAACAGCAAATATTGGTACATTTAAATCCATGTTTCTCAACTAGTGGTTCGTGACACCCATAAGTGGGTCACAACACAAATTGCAAAGTTTGCAGGGGTCTCAAGTCTCAATCCCCGGTTCCCCAGGTTGGTCCTTTTGTCATTGCTTCCTGTCCCACTGTTTCCCAAAGTGTTACAATGAACTCAATAAACAAGAGTGTACATGGATATTATTGAAGATATAAAGAATCACAAAATTACCTTGATGAAGAGCTCAATGCTTGGCTCCATGTCAGAATCCTGTCGGAGTGCCATGTCGCCCAAAAGCAGTGCTTTACAGTGCCAATGTCCAGAGAGCAGATTCCAAATCCACTGGGTGTGAAGCTGACGGAAAGTCTTTGAACTGATCTGGGCTCTAGAGCGTGTGCACTTATATGAGGATGTGAAAGAGGGGTGTGGGCTAAGACCCAGAGGCTGTTGTATTTGGGATTCCTTGAAGCTGTTGCTCTGAACACACTTTAAAAGTTAGAGGGAGAGGGAGGTCCCAGAGGATGGGCGGGGTTCCGGTGCATATAAGCACACTGCCAAGTCTCTACTAGGAGAGCTTAAAATAGATCCCATTACAAGTCAAGCAATAACGGTTTGACAATGTGCAACATCAAAGTACATCATCATATGATTGAGAAGGTATTCAGATATGTCCTCAACTTTAGATGTACTTTTAAAAGTTTAATACAGTGATTGTTTTTGAATTTCACATTAAAGAAGGTATTTTTCCTTTTTCAGGCTCTCCATACAAAGCAAGTACTGTGTACCAGTAACACCTAATTTAATTTAGTAGTGCTTAAACACAAGTAACTCCCAGTTCCTCAGGCTTTTTGATTCATGGAGTCAAAGGACTGTTTTGTTTACTGTGATGTAAACAAATAGTGAAAGCCAAAAACCAAAGTCATCAATTTATTTTAAGTGTAAGTCTTTTACACTTTAATTTACACAAGTACAATATAGCATTTATGATTAGAGTTGACATGCTTATTCTTTTAGGCAAGAAATAGAAACTGAATTTAACTGTACGTTACAGAAATACCGAAAATTATATGAAACCACGTGGGTTCTCGCTGATAGCATGACTAGTTGGTGAGTCATGGTGTAGATAGACGCTCATTGCGTCCGGATGGGAGAACTCCCTGGTCTCTTGGAAAGGGAAGGAAAGTTAATCTTTCTTTCAGTCACAATCTCCTGTAATTTGACAGGGTAAAAGGGGTGGCGAGCCTGGAATGCAGATACATGTTTGTATAGTAAGACTGTAATCTTTGGATACCAATGTAGGAACAATATGAAATAAGTAACAGTAGTAGTGCTTTCAAAATATTGACTGTTTGAAAATGTAGATTTTTGTGACACGACAAAGGTTTCACCAACATTGAAATCTTTTGTTGCTTTATTTCTGCTTAATAGAATATCACAACCTGAGATTCGGTTGCAGGGAATTTAGAATCTGCCGGTATTAGCTCATTTCTTGTCAATAGGGAAGATTTACAGCTGCTTAATCCAATCATACTGGTTTGTCCATGTGGCTCAATAGTGCCTGTCTCTAAGGAGAGTAGTGGAAATCAAGGTGACATGGTGTCTGTTCAGTGTACTTATCTCCTTCATCTGCTCAAGTGGCTGATGGGAATTTCCATCAGAGGGAGGGAAGATGAAAAACAAACGCCTAACATGGAAATGTCCAACAAATGCTGGAAATTCAACGAATACTAGCGCCAGCACAGGAAACGGAGCAAAAGCAGTTTGCTGGAGGCTACAAAGCATTTACCTCCTCTTAGAAGCAAACACAGGCAGGGAGGTTGTGGCCTCAGTTTTGCAATTATATTACAGACCTCATCCCTCTCACACTCCCCTCTACTCGCCCATGAAGATATGTCTGGAACGTTCACTGGAACCCCTCCACAGTGATCATTCCATCCAGGAAGTTCTGTGAAGGAGTTCATCACTGTACTGACATTGTTTTTAGGGAGGTGTTTGTTATGTCAGCAGCACTGTAGTGCTGTTTGTGGGGGGATTTGTCACTTTGGTCCAAAATCACAGACATGAATAGGCTTCGGAACCTTAGTAGTATGAATAGTAGAATGAATACACTCACCAAAGTTCCTGTCGAGTCATTAGCACTTCCCATGTTTCATCCTAATTACGACATTCGTTGGCCTACGTAGCATGTGAGGTCACTGGCTTTCTTTATTTGGTTGTTATGACAATGTAGTGTTGTGTTGTAAGAAACAGAGATGCAACTGGCTGAAACAAACAGAACTATTATGATTTCAAGTAATTCTGAAGTGTTACTGGAAATGTGTTACTTGCCCTTAACCCCTGTCCTTCCCCTCCAGAGAGGAAAAAGGAAAACCTTATCTTCAGGAGATAGATGTCCCAAAGAGCCACTAGACAAACAGCAGCTGGAAGTCTCCCCGTGGAAAATCGAATCTCTTTTTGCGACATGACACACAACATGACCCTCACTGTTGACCAATGGGCAAGAGTCACCCTCGATTCTATCATAACACAGGCAGAAGATCGAGATTTGATCATGTTAAACAAACAGAAATAGCCAATGGAGTCTTGCAGCTATGTCTTGAATTAAATTCCTACCTCCATAACAATGCTTTATGTTAAGATCTTTCACTTTAAAAAAAAGAAAAGCACACACATCAATTAATTCATACACATTCATACACTTTGCCCAAATCACTGGCAAAAGCATTCATCTGTTTCTTTGACAGTGAAACGGGGGGCTGTTCTCAGGTCAAGACAATGGCATCATTGACCCTTTGCTCACAGTCAGTAAATTGGAAAGCAACTCACAGTGGCGAGCCCCACTGCTCCCTAATGTAGAATGCGCAGTATGATGGTCCCATGGAGCGTCTGCAGGTCCTGCTGTCTTCTTTACCTCCTCCTGGCTCTGAACACACACAGCGCAAGATCTGCTCCTGACTTTTCCGGTGAGTGTGTTTTGGCGTTTGTTATTGTTGTGTTCGAGAAAAGTGGGAAAGCTCTGACTCACTCAGCACCGGTCCAGCTGGGAAAAAAGAAGACATTCAATGTACATCCCATGATTTATCTCTCACACATCCTGTGTTGCAAGAGATTATGCCGAGAGGACACAGATATAAAGACTGCTGAAATGTGTCCTCCTTGTTTTTAGTATTGCCTTTCCAAAGGAAAATATCAAGCTAATGGAGGTACATTTGTTGTTTACCTCTAATACAGGTGCTGTTTATTCAAATGCCCACCTTAAGACAAGATAAAACAGGATAAACACACAACAGCACATTATGATAATTTGTGTTGACAAGGCAGATAGTCAGTCCTTGTGGATGGATGAAGCCCTGACATCAGCCTGCCTTTGTCTTGGGTTGCTATTGTCCTTGAATCTGTCCATCTGACCCTGACAGGGATCTGCATTTGCGTGCGGGTGTGAGAGAGCTTCAGAGTAGCTCATTGTGAACGAGTGCCTGGTACGGCCTTCGGGGAGCTCTCTGGGGCTGCCACTGGAAAACACATAGCACACACAGCCAGGAAGACCCACACAGGGGCAGAGGGCCAGGGGCAGAGGGCCAGGGGCAGCCAGCAAAAGGGGAGGGCCGAAACGACTTCCAGTGTGCTGAAGTCTCTTTTCCAGGGTGTTTGTATGTGACTCAGAGTCCCATACTTTCATTGGAACTACACCCATGTTCTTGAGACACCACCCTCTCGTAAAGGCTTGTGTCACCTTTGGAAAAATAGCAGAGAATAATGTTGGATTAATTAAGTGTTAAATAGGCACTAATAACAATATTATTATTGGGACCAAGGCCAGTATTATTACTACTTGCCATGTAATAAAGGGTACATTAAAACCACTCCCAGAGTTTGCTTAAGACTGTGCTGCTTAATCAGTGTCATGAGATGGCTCAAATTTCCCTGAGGTTGATGGCCAGTCATTGCATTTTCTACTGCACTAATTTCTCTGTATATTTGAAACTCAAACAAAGATGAGGAACTGAAAATGATTTCCAATCATGAAAATCCCCCTCCACTGTGAATTCAGCTTTTTACAATAAGTGAAAGTAACATTTATTGCACAATATCTAAGTGTGTGGTTTACAACTATCTCTAAACCTCTTTCAGTTTATCTCCACTCCATCCTGAGAAATCACACAGCCCATGGCTGTGACGGGGACACTCTAACTATCAAGTGTCCTTCCAGAACCTCTGTGGCTGTTCTCTCCGCATTCTATGGACGACGTGTTCCGAGCAAGAACTTATGTCCTCCAACCAACACAAACACAACAGAGGACAGCACTGAATGCACATCCTCTGTTGCTACTGAGGTAAAAACGGACTAATCTGAATTCCACTGAAAGTCCTGTAAACAATGTGCAGTTGTTTTCGATTTGACATCACTTTTAGTATGAAAAAGGGAAATGGGTGTCTCAATAAGTAGCCACGGTTGACTGTCATATTAAATGAAACAATTCAGTGGTTTGTCACCTTTTATATGTTTAGTTAACCAGGCATGGCTGTTTTGCTTTCCTTCTAGAAAGTTGAGTCAGAATGCCAGGGCAGGAGGAGATGTCAGATCTTGGTCATTAATGCAGTGTTTGGACAGGATCCCTGTCCACTCACCAGCAAGTACCTCTTAGTGTCCTACAAGTGTCGCCCAGGTCAGAGTTTATTCTCTTATATATTCTGCAAGTTGTGTATGTCTTTATCATTGTGTGATATTCCTCAAAAGTATATATTTTTTTTCAACCCACTCAGAGCATCACCGCAATAGGTTGGTATGTGAGAATGAGAGACTGAGGCTGGCGTGTAAGAACGACACCGTCCTTGCCATCTACTCAGCCACGTTTGGACACCTGCTCCATGGGAGTCCTAACTGCCCCCAGACTACTGCAGAACAAACAGATATGGGTTCGAAACAGATCTACAGTGCTATCTAGTGGTCACATCTGAATCACAATCGTGACAAAAACATTTGAATAAACCAGTAAGTCATGTCTGGTATGCTTGTGTACATCTGTCTCTCAGAGTGTCTGTCCCCCTCGGCCCTGAGGAAAGTGTCACGCAAGTGTCACGGGCGGCCCACATGCTCCTTACTGGCAGACACTCACACTTTTGGGGAACCCTGCTTCCCTGGGACCAGGAAGCACCTGCGGGTGTCTTTCACATGTGGTGAGTGACAGAAGCTGCGTGGGTGATGCACTACTCTAATCATACCTTATGTGACAGGCTAGGTGGATTCGAGCGTAAGTGTACTGAGGTCATTTCCAACCATAGACAGCTCAGTCCTTTGTCCCTCCAGTTCCTCGATATCTCTTGGAGGATGTGGGGCGTGGGCCAACAGACCCTTTCATGATATCAGACTACACACATGGTAAGACTCCAACACTCTCTTTCTATTGTTCGCTAAAGTTGTGTGTAACAGAAGAATTGTATTTTGCGGGGAGAATGTCAGAGGACTTGGTGTTCGGGCTCACTGGCCACTGAGCCCAGACCCCTCCCCTTTCACCTGCAGGAGGATGGTACACTGGCCCTGGCATCTCCCGGCCTCAAAATGTACTTTTAACCAACTCTCTGGAAATCTTTGACAGAATACTGGGTATGTGTATTGTTTGCTGTGCATGTGAGATAACTCCCAACCTCTCTGTTCAATTTGTTTTACTGTACGTGTGTCAGCATTCACAAGGATCTTTTATGTAGCCCTCCAACAGCAGAAGATACTGTTCCCTTTCTGTTTGTTCACAGATCTTCATTATGCCATTGTCAGTGTACATAATGCCTTCCAATATGAGCCCTATTGTACTGGTTTCACTTCACACGACTGAACTCCTCCCTTCAAGGTCTTCCGGAGAAGGTGGCTCTGTACTTTGTCTCTGGGATCTGTGCTGGCCTCGTCTTCCTGCTGTGTCTGTTTGGCCTGCGCTCCACGGTGGTGAGGGACGTCAAGGAGCTGGTGACAGAGCTGGGGGATGAGCTGAAGGCCAGCCGCAGACAGCGCCGGGAGCTCATGGAGGACCTTTATGACGACGACTCCTCAGACGCTTCCTCCTTCCGCCGCCTCACGCAGTCTTACCGCACGGCAGACCTGAGCAGCCCGTCCATGATGGTGGAGATGGTGGAACGGGTGGGAGAGAATGATAAGGATCTGCCCAACGGAGACATCTGGCCACACCGTGACTCCAGTCCCTATGCCATCCACAAGATCCATGTCTGCAGCACCTGAGATAAAAAACAGTACTGTTGTGAATTGACATCGTAAACAGTACAATTAAACTTTCATTATAGTCTAAACTGTTTATGCTTTTGCCTTTTTTGTATTATAGTGTGCAGCACACAAGTACAAATATTTGCGTTGGTAGAAGTGTACACCATCTTTCCATTCATTTCGACAAATGATTCAACTGTCCAGTAGATGACGCTGTCCTCAAGCAATTTTGGAGAAGGCCAACGTTGAAAATGCGATGACAAAACATTTAGATTAATTGTTTGTTTACATTAATTATCTTTTTGTTTTAGATATATCAGCATGAAAATGTCTGATAACCATTAAAGGCATATATGAACATTGCCTTTACTCGTGTTTCCCCTAGACCACTGTTTACACAATGGCATTTATAAACATTCTTTAAACATTTTACATAATCATTGACAGTCTTTTTCTATTCTTGGTATTCCGGTAACTTTGACATTGCACCCGCAGTTTCTACCTACAAATACTATAAATACTTTTTGTTGTAGCCAAAAAGCATCTGGCGTGCAGTGCGCAAATCGCGCGCAGCTCGACTACCATGAGTGTGAGAAAACTTCATGTTTGCTGTGATGGGCTGGCAGTAGGGAGTCCCTACCTAGCTAGGATTGTTCGCTCTCTTGTGACTGCATTCCATCCGACGGCTGGATGTTCAGCCAAGTACCTGGACGCTAAGACATAACGGAGAAAAGAAGAGAAGACAACATTTAAAGGTCCTTATACTTGTGCTAAGAGACTAAGTAGCTCGAGATGAACTCTAGAGCTATCTACTGTAGCTAGCTAGCTATCCTTCCCGTACCATCTTTCCAATTCGTAACAGCTGAACCGTCATTCCGGAAGGCCGGGTACATGGGTGGGGATTTAACTTTCCTTGTAAAACGTGTGGACATTGTTAACTGCGAACAACGTCTAATTCACACTTGCTAGAATGGATTCGTCTTTGGGCTTCAGAATTAGTGACGAAAAATGCTTAGCAATATCCTTTTTTATGCATGCCTATTTTTTTTATCAATGGAAAGTGTTTTTCTTGTCCAAAGCCGG
Organism: Hypomesus transpacificus; assembly: GCF_021917145.1. Classification (NCBI taxonomy): domain Eukaryota; kingdom Metazoa; phylum Chordata; class Actinopteri; order Osmeriformes; family Osmeridae; genus Hypomesus; species Hypomesus transpacificus. Next base: position 9,492,614 of record NC_061060.1, read on the forward strand.
AGCAAATGTTAGCCAAGCTATTTGAACCCTCTACATAAACATCGCGAATCATAACAATTACTACCAAAGTGCTATAAACATTTGTGTTGTTCTCCTGCAATATCTCTGAAAACAATTAAGGCTGGTTACAGTGATTCTTTGTGCCAACGTAGTTATTGCTAGCTAGTGGCAGTACAGCAACGGATAGCTAGATCACTAGTGTTTGGCTATCAATACATTGTAACAAGCGTCCTAATACCTGCTACAATTTCAATTATGTATAACAACTACTTACAGAGATCTTACCCCTTCTAATACTCATGCATGGTGTGTCTTCATTAGTTGTCAACATTGTCATAGGATGATCATCGATAGAGCTGGCATTACTAAGGACAGTTTTCATGTCACACTTGCATTAGGCTGTTGATAATGTATTCATTGTCCCTCGTCCTAACTGATCATTCCTTAATGGAGATGCTCACACAGTCAGAGGACATGAGCTGCGGGCTGGGCAGAAGGAGCCCAGGCTACTGTCCCTGATTGAGCGCTCTGAAGAGTTTATGTAAGTATCAGTAGAGATTTAATGACTGAACATACTTATCTTCATATGACTGGGTTAGATATGTGGTTCCTCAGTTTTAAACATTTGGTGGTGAGTTTCTCTGGCCATTGCAACTGCTTGCAGTGTAACACCTTAATTGCAAAACCTCTTCCTTTTCTACCGAGGCTCTTTTCTGTCCCATTTCTGCAGAAGTCTGCAGTTGGCCCTTGCCTCTATGTTGTTAGCTTCATAGGCTGTAAGTCTGCCTCTTGTCACGCTACAGTTCTGCATCGTGCAGTAGGGCTGAGATGCATACATGCCAGTCAGAGTTGGTTGGTGCGCTATGTCTGATGACATGTTATTTAATCAGAGCCATTGTTGTAAAACATTGGTTCATAATGGTTTAAATGCCAGGTTCTAAGTCATTGATTCATTTGAATCAAGTAGACATTTTGTGCAGGTAGTGATGTAGAACAGGATGGTGGGGTAGCAGGAGAGTGTGGAGGAGGGGTAACAACAGAGCATCATCCTTCTGTCCAACCCCACACATGACCCTTTTCAGTCATGTCAGCAGCTTCAGCACATGGGCCTGTTTGTTTGTTTGTTTGTTTGTTTGTTTGTGAGTGAGTGTGTGAGTATGTGCACACCTGTGTGTGTGTGTGTGTGGTAGAGGTCCACTCATGCCAGGGAGATAGTGTAGCCTCAGTGGCAGCCTGCACGCTGCCCATTATCCTCACATTCCACCACCATGTCCTAGACTTTAATGGGACTCACATGAACACAAAACCTCCTGGCCAACTCTTGGCTAACTTTATGAAACCTATATAGACACACACCCCAAGCCCTGCTAGTGTCTATAGTGCTGTGGTCTCTGGTTGGCCAAAGTAAAAGTAATTATATATGGCAATTTCTTTTGAAGTGTTAATGTAATGATTGAGGAAAAATTATGACAGGTTTTCTCTACGCCGCTAAGAGTTGATGGATTGTCACCCTCAGTTGGCCTGTCTCAGTTGTGAAACATTGGACATTGGGGTTTGTTTTTCGGTATTATTTTAGTCAAACATATTTGATTAATGTAAAATGTTAACATTTAATGAATGGCTAAACGTTGCTTGTTCAGGGTGGAAGAGTGGTTAGACTTGGTGTACCAGCTATGTTCAAACTAGGGCTTGTCTGTGTGGAACAATGTGTCCTCCTGACACTTGCAGTCAAGCAGGGTTGAATAACTTTCCACCACCGAAGTGTAAGGCCTAGATTTCCTGTCTAGTTGAAAGGAAGTATTGACCATGATGTGCAGGACCTGACGTACAGGCTGCTCAGCTGTCACTGGTACCAAGTGGAATATGACCTACATTAACCCACATCACAGCTTTATTTCCTGTTTGAATTAAGCCCTAAGCTCTTTAATCACTCCATGAAAAGCTTTGGCATTTGAATGTTTCATATGGCTGCCGTAATGTTTGGCTTTGTTGTTTGTCACCCTGCATGATCATAACCCACATTAACTATCCTGTAATTTCACACCTTTTCACATTTGAATGTTTGCGTGAAACATGTTTACTTATGCTTTACTTTAATATATAAAAAACATTTACTAAAGTGAAGTTGTATCTTCATTGGATCAGAATGAAACCTTACAATTGTATTTGATTTAGCTTGGGCGTGTTGGCTAACCCTGAAGCTGTAGTGTCCAGTCCTGTGCCTCAGTTGTCCATACCCATTAACAGTCAGTTCCACATAGTAAGAGGTAAGTTCCCACTCTTTATAAACTTCTGATATTATGTATGGTAATTCATGTTTGGGAAATAAACGATAGACCAGACTACCGTCCAGAGATCATACAATGGCCTATAGGCCTAGGCATAGTTGTGATTCCAGTCACAGCAGACACATATATTTATGGTGAAGTCCAGAGCCAGGTTGCCTGGAGCCGTGGGCATTCACTTGACATTCCTTTTCCTTCAGCCATAGCAGCAGTGTTAAATCAAGGTCACTGCTGGGCAGTGTGGAAGCTAAAAGTTTTGGTCTGGGTTTACCTTTTTTTATTTGCAGATAGAATTTGAATGTGAACTGCCAACAGCAGGAGCCTATCAGGACTTTAGCTCAGGATACATTTGATTAACTCCCCCCCCCCCCCCCCCCACAGTACAAGACCTTTGAACCGCAAGGTGACTCTTTCATTTTCTTTTTTAACGGTTTTTCAGAGGCGGAGGAAGCTCTACTCATTGACATACCAGTTGATAGTAAGTTCTCTTTTATATTCTTTCATATATCAAAATATTTAAAATACCTTAAATGGGCATCCTCCTGTCTGCTCCTCTGCTTTAAAGTGCGTTGTTTGAACTATACACTAGATAACATGTCACTTTTCCCACCTTGTACGTGGAGATTAGGTTTCCAGTATTATGGCAACAGAAGCAGAAACATGACAATGATTCTGTTTTAGCTCTCATCCAATTTGGCTACATTTTTGGAGCTCGCTCAGGGCTATGCACTTGCCTACCTCTTTATTTAGTAGCGAAAGTTGGTCATGAGTTGTCAAGGGCAACCGAAAGCACATTGAATTGATTCACTGTTGTTGAACCACTATTGCTTTTGCACCGTAGAGACATTCTCATGTGTGCATGGTGTATGGAAGACAACAGGACTCATAAGGGGTGTGTCTTTCTGTCTTTCTGTTTGTCTGTCTGTCTGTCTGTGTGTGTGTGTGTGTGCGCGTGTTTGCACGCTTGCGTGTGTGTGTGTCGTGGATCTGGGGTGTGTTTCTCCCAGCTTGTATGCGGATACGAGTGCGTGGAGAGCGAGCCCCGGAGCTGCTGCTGGAGCTGCTGGACGATGAGCGCAGCCAGGCCTTCCTGTCCCATGTGACCAGGGCCAAGCAGCGCGGTGAGGCTCCACCCCCGCACGCACCCCCGCACGCACCCCCGCACGCACCCCCGCACGCATGCACTCCTTCCACCATACATTATTCACCCACTCATCTAACATTTATTCACCCAGGCTGCCTTACACTGCTTACTGATTTCCCATGTCTTCTCTCACCCATGCACCTTGTCTGGGGAGATTTTCCCAGCCTGCTTGGTTTTGAGGTCAAATGCACCTACAGTTTGAAGGTGACAGTCGCAGTATTGCAGTATGTATGCCCGGACCTCTGGTATTATGCTGTGGCTGCTGTTCAGGATGTAGCCTCCTGTGGTTTGGTGTATGTTGTGAATAGCTGTGGTGCTTGATGAGTCAATGTAGATGGGTGTGTTGAATGTTTCTAAACAAGAAGTGGATTTCTAATCGGTTGTAGTTGAAGGTTGAGTGGCTCATCAAAAGCCTTCCATGTGTTTTGTATAGAACCTCTTAATCCTCCAAGGATACTAATTGAATTCACAGACTTGAGGACAAAACAGTTTCCTGAACTGTCTGGGCATGTCTGTAGCTCTGTAGTAGAATCCAGAGTTGGATATTAGAACCTGCCAGTCCAGTTCTTACACTTCTTTGAACTGTATGCTCAATGATGAAGCAAACGGTAGTCATGAAATCTAGTAACAGATGTCGCGTCATTCTCTTGGTTGCTACCACCCCCCCCCCCCCCCCCCCCCCCCCTTTGTCTTTGCGCTCTCTGCACCGCCTCCCTGTTCTTGTGGGTGTTACCCAGCCTTTATGTGTGCAAGTGTTTACCTTGTGAAAGGTTGCTCAAAAGGATCAGGATGTTGAGTTCACAGGAAAAGGGTGGGACCTATCTGAAGAGTGTGTCTTATCTTTACGCTGCAGTGTTTCTTAGGCTTGGTGCAAACGCCGTTGCTGTACTGCGCACAAGACCGTTCCAAGTACTTTAAGATCAATATCAGGTTATGCAGAGAAACTGCAATGTCTCCAAATTCTCTGGTGGTGATTGGATTTCCATTGACAGATTTGTTGCTGTCGTTTCAGTTGAGTCCAAAACCTCGTTATCCAGAGCAATGGAGCCTGTTGTGCCAGCTCCCAGTAAGCCCTCGGCCCCCATCCCTCCTCAAAGAGGGCTCCACAAGGCTGCAAATTCCGTGGTCTCTGCAGCCCACCCCCCCAAACCTCCCAGTACACTGCCTCCTAACCTGAACAACAGCACGACAGCCAACCATGCAAGCACAGGTATGGAGGTGTCTGCACTGTTCTTTAGTAATCTGCTTTGTAAAATACTCAACGGTTTTACAATGGGTGAATGATTGACAGGTTCCCCTTTTTTTTGCTCTTTCTCTCGCTCTCTCTCTCTGGCTCTCTCTCTCTCTGGCTCTCTCTCTCTCTGGCTCTCTCTCTCTCTCTGGCTCTCTCTCTCTCTGGCTCTCTCTGTGTCTCTCTCTCTGTCTCTCTCTCTCCCTCTAAATGTCTCTCAGCAGACAGACGAGACCAGGCTCTCTCCTTGGCCACAGACTTTGGCTTTGAGAACAACTTTAAGAACTCCCTCAAGGTGGAGGAGAAGAAGAACCAGCAGAATCGCATCGTCGCTCCCAGGGAGCCTCCCCCCGTTCCCCCTCTCCCTCCACGCAAGGCCTCCATCAACCCCCCTAACCCTCCCCCACCCGTCCCGAGAGACAGGGCTCCGACCGTGCAGGGCAAAGACCTCATCACACCCACCAAACAAGAGTGAGTGGGAGCAGCACTTGTTTATTCCTGAATTGAGTCAACTAAAACGTGTCAGTGAATGATGACGGATGTCCGTGTTTGTCCAGAATCAGGCCGGTTGAGCGCAGCGAGAGGTCCCAGTCTTGGAGTGACAGCCCCACCACCAACACCATGAGGCAGGCCATGCTGTCCAGCCAGGCGGGCCAGAGGGAGTACCTCATCAAGCACCGCCTGGGGAAGAAGGAGAAGGAGTACGTCGACATCCAGGAGTTCAGGTGAGCAGCCCGGGGCGCTTGTGGACCGCCACCACGGACCTATGCGTTGAACTGATGTTTGACATTATCCGATGGTCATTCATGTGTCTAGTCTGGGTTACAGTGTTGGCTGCTGTTCACGGAAGTGCCACATACCAGGATCCTAAACTGTTCTTTGGCGAGTCGTCCGTGTATTCCAGGCTCTTCTCTGTACACTGACCTTGGGTTGCTATTTCTATGGTTCAGGTTCTTCACTGGAACGTGGAACGTGAACGGCCAGTCCCCAGACTGCAGTCTGGAGCACTGGCTGTGTTGTGACCCAGACCCGCCGGATGTCTACGCTCTGGGGTCAGTGGGCTCTTTCTTCTTAACCATGTTCGCCATGTCAAAAGAACGTAATGCTATTGATTGCATTTATCTGTGAAATGTTCTCGCTGTACAGACAAGGTAGGTACTGACTATTGGACGTGCTTTTTCCTGTAGTTTTCAGGAGCTGGACCTGAGCACAGAGGCATTCTTCTATCTGGACTCGTCCAAGGAGCAGCTGTGGGTGGAGGCCGTGCAGAGAAGCCTGCACCCCAAAGCCAACTACAAGAAGGTGAGAGGGAAACGACCCCATCCAAGCATGGGCTTCAGAATACCTGCACTGATCAATACTTAGAACCTCAGTTCAAGGAAGTTTCTGTGAGAAATTCAAAAACGGTCCAAAAACAGCTGTGACAGTACTCTTTAAACACTTCCTTGTATGCCTAAATGATGGTTCAATACAGTAACGGGACACCTTTAAAATATGCACAGAACCAAGCAGGCTTAAAGAAGAATCATGACGTGCATCACCGCTCAGAGGCCTCAGCATTCAGATCAAAGCATTCCCCTGAAGAGATGTATGTTTGCTTCCAGGTCTCTACCATCAGACTAGTGGGGATGATGCTGGTGGTGTTTGTGAACAAGTTGCACAAGAATCACATCAAGGATGTGGCGATGGAGCATGTGGGAACCGGAATCATGGGGAAAATGGTGAGAACCTGTCCAACAAAGAGGAAGTGTCTCTATCACCAGATCATAACTAGTCTCTGTTGGTGTTTTATTTGAACATTTTTATGCACTCCAATTTATCTACAGTAGGCCTATAAATGACTAGCATGCAGAACATTGTGGCCATTCACTGGTGTGTTTGCACAAACCGAAAACGCCATGAGTGTTTGAATATCTCAGTGATACTGACGCTGCCTGTGATGCCGCTGCCGTTGCAGGGAAATAAAGGAGGTGTGGCGGTGCGGTTTGTGTTCCACAACACCAGTTTCTGTTTTGTCAACTCCCACCTCGCGGCTCACGTGGAGGACTTTGAGCGGAGGAACCAGGACTACAAAGACATCTGCGCCCGAATGAGCTTCCACCTCCTGGACTACCCTCCCATCAGCATCGTCAAACACGAGTCAGTCCCTCTGCCCGGCTCCTCCACTTCCTCCTGCTGCACCTTCTGTCAACACTATAGGGATGGCCGTGTAGGGATGGCACTGCAGTCCATCTGAATTAATTCCCCCTTCTCTCTTTCCATCCCTACTGTCTCTCTCTCTTTATTTTCCAACTCTTTTTTTTCCTCTCCTCTTCTTCTGTCTTTTTCACCTCTTTCTCTCTCTCTCACAATCTCTCTCTCGATCTCTCTCTCTGTCTCTCACCTATCTGTGTTCCAGTGTGGTGATCTGGTTGGGGGATCTGAACTACCGTCTGTTTGTGTACGACGCTGCTGAGGTGAAACAGCTCATCGCTCAGAAAGAGCTGAAGAAGCTGCAGGAGTACGACCAGGTGTGGCCAGATCGTGTCTCCTTCCTCTTATCTGCAACACCAATACACAATAAAACTGTATTCACTGGAACACAGTCAGAATGATAAACCTCTGCAGTTCATTAAACACAACAGGACTCCCAGCCCGCTTCCTCTTGTTGTTTCATGCTGACTATAAATAAAGGGAGTTCCTCCTAACTGTCTGTGACTAAGTAGCTGGTGTTTCCTCTGGTTTGGACAGCTGAATATCCAGAGGCAGACCAGAAGGGCCTTCACAGACTTCATGGAGGGGGAGATCAACTTCATCCCCACCTATAAGTACGATGCCAAAACCGACCGCTGGGACTCCAGGTAATGCCCCTCTCTACGGTGTGATGCTTACCACACCTAAACCTCCATGCTGCTCTGCAGTAACGACCTTAGCAACGTTGTCTGACATCTCAGTAAGACTGGAACCTTCCTAGATACACACACCTAGTGAGCAATAAATGAAGCCTGTTGAGCTCCAGATACTCTTTGTGAGGCTGGCTCCTTCCTGACCTCTGACCCCTGTCCTCCTGCAGTGGGAAGTGCCGTGTCCCGGCCTGGTGTGACAGGATCCTGTGGAGGGGCAGCAACGTGAAGCAGATGCATTACCGCAGTCACATGGAGCTGCAGACCAGCGACCACAAGCCTGTCAGCTCCCTGTTCAATATAGGGGTAAGAAGACGACCGTTGATCATTCATCAAGATGTTCAGCGTTGTGGTTTGACCAAGAATCCCAATAAGTGTTTGTATACCTGTGTGTGTGTGTGTGTGTGTGACAGGTGAAGGTGGTTAACGAGCAGCGCCACAAGAAAGTCTTTGAGGAGATTGTGCGCATGATGGACAGGATGGAGAACGACTTCCTGCCGTCTCTGTCGCTGAGCCACAGAGAGGTGAGCTGGAGGTGCACAAGCCATCATGGCTTCTCCTCTCATCATGTGGGGCTTATCAATAGTCATGCCCATTGCTGGAGATCATTTTTTTTCTCTGTGGTTGTCATAGAGTGGGACACAAAGTCATATTCTTCTTTTGGTGACTCCTCAAAAAAGAAGCTTCGAGCCAAGGCCATATGTGCACATCTAAATGATGGGAATTGGTGATTTAGTAATGACTAAGCAATTAGATCTTCCTGTCCGTTATGCAACACTTAAATCCATGGCTTCTGCTGTACCAGAATATGTGCTACTCTTCTCTTAACCTGTCTGAATCCCCTACTACAGTTCACCTTTGAGAACATCAAGTTCCGGCAGCTGCAGAGAGAGCGCTTTGTGATCACCAACGACGGCCAGGTCCCCTGTCACTTCCTCTTCATCCCCAAGCTCAACGACACCCAGTACTGCAAGCCCTGGCTCCGGGCTGAGCCCAGCGAAGGCTTCCTGGAGCCCAGTGAGTCCATGAATCCTCAAGCCATGCTGGCTTCCTTGTAGAAGAGTACATGTTGACACACACACCCCCTCTAGGCACACTTCTCGGAAAAAAAAGATTGTTTATACATGCCCAGGGATATTAAGAAGAAAGCAATGCATGCAATGAACTCCCTTGTAGTGAAATCACGTCACTCTGTGGAACTCGCTTCACCCGGTTCTCACCGGTCTTTTCCCCCTCTCCCCAACCTCTAGACGAGACCCTGGAGATCTACCTGGAGGTGTACGTCAGCAAGGACTCGGTCACGCTGCTCAACTCTGGAGAGGACTCCATCGAGGACATCCTGGTGCTCCACCTGGACCGGGGCAAGGACTACTTCATCACCATCTCCGGCAACTACCTGCCTAGCTGTTTCGGCACCTCGCTGGAGACCCTGTGTCGCATGAAGAAGCCCATCAGGGAGATCCCCATCACCAAGCTCATCGACCTGGTGAGGGCCTCGTCCGCCCCGCCCCCCGGGCAGGGTCCCTTTGACCGGGGGAAAGGACAGGTCTACTGCAGTCTGTCTTTATGCAGGGCTGTGGCGGCCATGCTCGACACGCACAGCAATGGGATGTCATTGGTGAGGTGGGCAGTGAAGGCAGGGTCCCTCAGGAGTAAAGCTTATGAACAAGTAGCTCAGACGTCCTCAGCAGGAGATTGACCATTTTCCTTCTCATCCTCTCTGCACTCTATTCATTGGATGCAAGTCATTAGAACACACAGTGTACTGGCTCATTCAGCCGTTTTATAGGCCGTCGTTATTGGCTGCTTCCAACACAACTACAGATTGATGTCCTTGCTCTACACGGCACTCCACTCCAGATCTCAGCCCGTCGTCTCCCCACTGGCGCTCCTGTGTGCCAGTTCCCTGATACCTGAGCTGGAGCAGGGTCATGTGACTGCCTGCTGCCTCCCTCTGGGGAGCTCCACTCCCAGGGGTTTAGAGAGGCCGTAATGTCTCGCCTTCAGCACCTTTTGTCTGGAGCATTCAAGCCAAGGAATGAGGAAGTGACACAGTGGTCTTACAGGCCTGACAGGGATTTCCTTCAGAGTAGGAAGAATTGATTACGGTTTCTGTAGTTACTTATTGAAATAGTCTCTCCATGAACATCCCGGTCGAGGCAAGCTTCATGTGGTTCTATGATATTCAGTTACAAGGAATAGCCTGCCAATATTACAGTGCCCATATTATAGTAAGGATCCTTTGCTTCTTCTTTCTCTATTGTTTCATACTGGTACGTTGGGGTGAAATGATTGAATGCCTTTTGAATCTAGCTGCCTTGTTTTCCTGACTGCCCTGTGGTTATGCCTGTAGGATCCACTCTGCTCTCTGTTCTGGTTTCACATGCTTTCCTCTGGTCTCTCCTCATGGCCTCTCACTGCCTTCATCCTTCCTTTCCGCCTCTTCACTGTGGGGCTGCTGTGGGCTCAGGGAGACGACAGCTTCATGGAGAAGGTAAAGTCCCCACGGCCCGTCAGGCTGCCGTCGACTGTGGACAGGTAACCCTGGTGACCGAGCGCTTCCATTGGCTGGCTGTAAAGGAACACCTTGTGTTCCTTTCAGGGAAAACAAAATCATTAACGGCAGCTAATGTTTTTGTTTGCCACAGCGACAAACGCCTCTCAGCAGATTTTACGGAACGAGGTTTGCCTGTCCCAGTCGCAGTGTGATATATAGCTGGGCTGTAAGAGCCTGTTATAAAAGTGCATGAGCGCATATCACTGGGCCTCATATTTTAGAGTGCAGGCCATGGCTGACTCTGAGATGAATAGGCCTCAGGCAGCCAGATCAGATAAGAGCTAGCTTTCCACATTAGTGTTTGTGTGTGCGTATGCATGTGTGTTTGTTTGTTTGTGTGGGTGTGTGTGGGTATGTGTGTGTGTGTGTGATATCACAGGAGCACTCTGCCTGCATGTCACCATGTGATCCCTCCACTGCAGTCTTAACACACCTCCCCTCCACCTTGATCACACAAACAAACGCACCCTAACCCACCCAGAGCTCATTTCCAAGCAGGTGACCCTCGCTGCACAGGGCCGTCACACGCGTCATGGAGGCTAATGAGAGTGTGGGCAGGAGCACTGGGCCGTGCCTAGCCAAGCCCAGGCGTCCACGTTGAGATCCATGTTAATCCTGGCTTCCCTTCCCATGTCTGAGCTGCCCAGCGGCCAGTCGAATGGGAACAACTCATCATCTGGCTCTAGATAGCCCCCGTGCCATGAAGTTCCATGGTGATGTAATAGTCTGTTGTGTTGGGTACATGCAACCTATCAGAGTGGCTCTGTGTGGCCATGCCTCTTCGTATGCTTCCATCCCCATCATCATTATCAGAAGCTTTAGTTAGAACCCTGAGTGCTCCCTAGCGCTCCACATGACATAGGAGAACGTCCCTGGGCACTGCGGCCTGTCTCCCTCTCCCTCTCTGGTGTCTTCCGTCTGTGTGTGTGGAACCTGGCTGCCCAAGGTTATTTTTGGCCCGCACTCTGAGTTCCCAGAGATCCGTTTTCAGAGACCGATCCAAAGTGATATGCAGCTCTTTTGTAAGATTGGCTCTTGTCCAAACTCTCCCCTAACCCTTGAGATAAGCTGCCTTGTGATGGGGTCCTCGCTTACCGTGGAGGGACGTGTGTGTCGTGTGGAATCATCTTAGCAGCCACTGTTTTGTTTTGATCAGCGTCCTGTCCTTAAGATGTCCGGAGTGCACTGGTGAAGCATGACTCCAAAACCCTCTTCAATCACTGTGTCCAAGGATGAATCCCATGAGTGGTTCTTCTCTGTTGGCTCTGCGGGTGGCCGTCCTTACGTGTGGGTGCTCGGGCTCTCTAACCGCGGAGGGGGGGGTCTGTTTCAGGAGAGGTCCAAGGTGAGCTTCCTCATGGTGGACAGTGCTGGGCCTGAGGACAAGCCCCTGAAGATCCCCAAGGAGGTGTGGCTACTGGTCAACCACCTCTTCACCAAGTCCTGCCAACAGGCGAGTCTACATTTCATCAACCACAGATCAAAACAATTGCAACGGTTCCGACTGGAACTGTCCTCCGAAAGAAGCTCTCATGATATTAAGATTCTAACCATGATTATAAAAATGAATGGACTATTTCTCCTGTCTCTCCTAGGAGGACCTGTTCCAGACCCCGGGCCTGCAGGAGGAGCTGCAGAGCATCATTGACTGCCTGGACACCAGCATACCAGACTCCATTCGTATCCTTGCTCCCTCGTGCAGACCCGTTGGCCCAGCTCCGCCGGGCCCCGCCTGTAACTGGACCCTGTCACTGACATGCCACACAGCAGATGGCCCTTGGCTCTGTCTGCTGCCAAGCCTCATGCCCCCTCTGTACAGGGCAGCGCGGATGGCAGTGCTGCATATCTGTCACGAGGATGAGTGTGAAAAATACTTAGGGTTTGGTTTTAGATTATTATGATTATTTTTTTTTCTCCCCCATCCCATCACTATTCCTGTGTAGTGGCATATACACACACACACACACACACACACACATTCCTGTGTCCTGGTTGTTCTCTAACTGTGTGCAGCTGGTTGTAACCACTCGGTGGCCGAAGCCCTGCTCATCTTCCTGGAGGCCCTGCCTGAGCCTGTGTTGTGCTACGAGCTCTACCAGCGCTGCCTGGAGTGCTCTCACGACAGCCGACTTTGCAAACAGGTGAGCAGTGACCTAGTAACTCACGTTTGCCCGTAGCTTCACTGTGTGGCTCCCAGCCGCAGGTCCGATATGCAGCCTGTGTTTGTAACGGTGGAGTGTTTTCCCCCGTTCTCCTCTGTGCTGCTCTGCAGCTGATTTCCCAGCTGCCCCGAGCGCACCGCAACGTGTTCCGCTACCTGATGGCTTTCCTCAGGGAGCTGCTCAAGTATTCACTCAACAACAACCTCACTGCCAGCCTCATAGGTCTGTACTCTCTCACTGTCTGCACACACACACACACACACACACACACACACACACACACACACACACACACACACACACACACACACACACTGTTCTCTCCAGCAGTGGGGACCAATGCCATTTTAAATCAGTTATAGCCCATTGAATCAGACGTGGAGTTTAACACCTCAATGAATGGACTTTTGTCTCTTTTCTCCCCCCCCTTATTGCACCTCCTGACTTCCCCTCTCCAGCAACTCTTTTTGCCAGCCTCCTCATCCGACCCCCGCCCAAACTAGTGGCCCGACAGACTCCCCAGGACCGCCAGAGAGCCATCGACTTCATCCTGGGCTTCCTCATGGCGGGAGACGAGGAGTGAGGGAGGACGGATGGGGGGGGGGGGGGGGGGGGGGGGGTCATAGGTCGGGAAGGGGTCAGACATAGCCCGTGGCTTGTGGCTCAGGTGACCTGAATGGGACTTCTAGGACATGAAGCGCGTGTGTGACTGTCATTTGACACTCTCGGTGACAGTGGCGGGAGGACAGTACTTTGGAGCCTCTCTCTCTCTCACAGACTGTTGCGGCATCCAAGACCTGAAACTCAGTCAAACCTGGCAGCGTTCTTGAGACCCTCTCCTCCCTCTGCCTGCTACTGCTCACTGTGCTCCTGCTGGACCCACGCTCCTCCAGACCCATCCCTAGGCCCCCTGTGCTGCCCCAATGGACCTAGACCTCTTAAATACGGAGTCACTTGTCCCTAAATGACCCCCCTTCTCCCTGTAACCTATATACCCTCAGTGGGATGTTTCATGCCAAAACTCAAAAACACTGTCCCAAGGTTGTATGAATGTGAGAAGGGGTAGGCTATTGCTGCATCCTTCGAAGCTCAGCGAATGATAATTCACTACACTAAAGAGAGGAGACTCCCAGATGGCCATTCAGAATTATTATCATGGAACTGTCTAATGGATCTCCTTTAAATGTTTTACCCTGGGCTACTCTTCTGTACGCAATGATGTTGGAAGGAAGAAAATCCAGATTCAATTTGATTGGGTGTTCTAAAGATATCCAGCCAGGGTAGATGGACTTTCCCCTCATGAACAAAAAATTGACAATCGGGACACTTGGGAGAAGTCAAACCATGTTGAGATGTTGATTTTCAGTGGGATATCCGCTGTAGTAATAACAGTTTAATGTTATTTATTTTTCTTCCTCTACTATTTTTGCAGCATCTTTATAGTTTTAATTTCTTACTCTGCTTAATGAGGTTTACTTCATATTTTCTCTTCTAAAATACCCTGTTATCGATATCCTTTTGGCATCTTAACACTCATACTTTTAAAGTCATCATGTAACACAAGGTAAACATATGCCCTAGTTCTATGTTACTGTACCGTGAGCCTTATGAGTTAGGAAATAATGGAAGCGTATTCTGTTGAGGTGTTTTACAACTGTGATCCAACACTCCATCACACTAAATCCCAGTCGGCAAGCGCAGAGTGACGAGTCATCACTGCCGCGTCCAGATGCTGTTTCTTAAATGTATAGAATCCTTCACAAAGCGATGATCTCGATGTCTTAATTGGTGTGTGTATATATTGTGACCATTGTCCCTATTAGACCTCTGTGGGTGTTTGACTCTGCTGTTGCCTCTTGCTGTGATGGTGCGATGTGTGTCCTTGTGTCTTTAGAATGTGTCATATGTTCATCATGCAGGTGGTACCCTATCTGTGTGTATGTGTGTCTTCATGTGTTTGTTTACAGCTTTTCGCTTCCTGCTGCCTCCTGTGCTATAAACTGAGCCTTTCGTACACGTCAACGCTTTTTTGTTTTGGGTCTGTAAAATGTTTAAACACTTATTTGTCTTTGTCCCTGATATTGGGAATAGATTTTATGCCCTGTTGCTGTGTGAGACTCCTAAGGAACGCAGATCTCTGTCATATGATTTTTTTTATGAGAGTTGAGCAGGATTTAAAGGGTCTATGCTCTGGAAGGGTAAACCTGTTGGGTAGCAATCTTTTTTCCCAGTGTGCCACTCAAGACATTTGAGTTTTTATTCCCGTCATGGAACATGCTGCAACTACAAAACAAGGAACTCCGTTGCATTTATGACACTGTTTCCTCCTGTGTTTAAACCCTCCTACTAACATTACTACATGGCACAGTCTGTTAAGCAGTCCTGGGCTGCTTTTGTGACACAATTTTTCCACCAACCATAGGAAACAGTCGTTGGTCAACTCCTCAGTCAGTAACTAACATCACAGAGGCCATACAGGCAACTTTTAGGATTATTGTCGGACAACTGGTACATTTTTTTTTAAATTTATACCATGTGTCACCTTCATGCACCTGCCAGCCCATTGTTGACTAGGCCCAACTCACTGTGTAGCTTCCTGTGTGGCGTTCAGACCCGTACAGTAAATTCCTAGGGTGGGCCAGGCATGCTTCTGCATTCCCCAAGGATGGCATCGCCTTAGACTTCACTTTGCCAAACTATGAGTAGCGCAGGGAGGAATGGACCCTGTTGTCTGGATTCCAGACCTAGACTAAGAATTTGGGGATTGTAATTTTTTCATACGTTTTTGTTGATCTGCTTGTATAAGACACAGGCCAGGTGGGGGGAGGGGGGGGCAAGTCCTTGCTCTTCAGTGTTGTCCTGTAGTTCACTCATGTATCTGTTTACGTGCTGTCGTATCTGCTCATCATGCTTAAGGTTATGTAACGGTCTGTCCAGTAATATGGTACACATGCAAACGAGAACTTGCACACCTTTTAGTTTTCAACTATTCAGTTTTGTTTTTGGTACTTTTAATTTATTTTAACAAAAATAAAACTTTACAAAGAATTAATTGGCAGGCTTGTCTTTTTACATTGGACAATTTTGTCTGTTCAGTGAATTAACACTTCAGTGGGGGCACAACTAGACATGTAGTTAAATAGCTACAGATAAACAGTATATACATTTATTAAAATAAAACAATGCAGACACGAAGGTACTGCGATCTGGTCACCATAGCGAATTGGCTTGTCTGTGTGAAATCCTCTGTCTCTGACACTTGCCCCTATAGTTAGTCCAGTCAGCTCCTCATGAGACATCCAACAACTCAGTGCAACATTCCCATCTCCTCCTCCTATATAAACCCCTGCCTGGTCTCTGCTACCATTTGATAGTCTTACCCTGGCATCAAATCCTCGTTTCCCAGCCAGTGTTCCGGTGTTGTCCATGACCATGCTCAGAGTTTCGTCGTACCGCAGGCTGTTTGAGGAGGAGCAGTGGGCTCGGTCTGGAGGCTCCAGTATGCAGTGTGCTGAAGAGTACCGCTCCCCTGCCAGGTTAGTGCTCCGACAAGAGACCTTCACATCCATCTTGACCTGGAGCATACTTGTAGAAGATGCATTTTTCATGGTGGATACTGGAACTGAAGGCTTGCGCTTATATTGATGGTGTAAGAGACATGCTTCTCAAAAGAAACGAAATAGGACGCTGTTGTTGAGGTCGACAGAATAAATGACTTGTTTTAGGATTACACCAGTCAGTTGATGTCATGTTGATGCTGAATCCAAGTTCATATTAATCAGTATTGGCGGTTATGCTGGTTGTACTCATCAACTATGTATTATGATGCATGTATTTGAAGGGATATGTTGACATTCTCTTGGTATTATGTGTCACAGATTTGGCTGTTGTGTGCTCAGGCTCTGGTTACGCCTGAGGGAAATTTTGAAGGCCCATGACAAATGTCTTTTGTACTCACACCAAACAATGACATCACGGCGTTCATTTACACTGACTTGATTTGGGCGAGGCAACAATTCAGTGCCCAAGTATTCAGTGGAGCAAGTGAGGGCAAGGGTGCATTATGCACGCCCACTTGTTCTCTCGTAGCCTTTGATTTACAATGCAACATTTTGGTTGGAACCCATGGCCTCTCCTTATCGCAGTCTCTCCTCCCTCCAGGGGTGCGGCTGGCCACAAGTGTGAGTGTGAGCAGCTAGATTTTGTGGCTGCCAAGGCCATGAACAAGGAAGGCCTGAGTCGGTTCACTCAGGATCGCACCATCCTTGCCGCCCTCAACAACCGCCTGGCCACCCTGATTGAATTGGTGAGACACCCAGACATCCATTCGGTGCAGACCAGAGGGCACAGAGGGTCAGGAATGGCTGCTCCTTCATGCTCATGTGTATCCCGTCTGTCTCTGTGTACCTGTATCTGTCTATTTACACGACTATATCTGTGTGTGTGTGTGTGTGTGTGAGGCAGGCCCGTTGTTTTGAGGAGGAGAACGAGTCTCTGGAGACTCAGATCCTGGCTCTGGAGGGCAGGCTGAGCAGCCAGCAGGCCTCATCCACCTCCACCGCCATCGCTGTCCCCGACTACAGCCTGGACGCTGTGGTGGAGAGACTGCGCAAAGAGAAGGTGCCCGCTGCTTTGACCAACTGTGTGTGTGTGTGTGAGAGAGAGAGAGAGAGAGAGAGAGAGAGAGAGAGAGAGAGAGAGAGAGAGAGAGAGAGAGAGAGAGAGAGAGAGAGAGAGAGAGAGAGAGAGAGAGAGAGAGAGAGAGAGAGAGAGAGAGAGAGAGAGAGAGAGAGAGAGAGAGAGAGAGAGAGTCTGACCCCTCCCTCCTCTGTGAGTCCAGGAGGAGATCCTCTGTGTCACAGAGGAGCTGAGGAGCGAGCTGGAGTGTCTGCAGCAGGAGCACCAGAAGGCCGTCCAGCAGAGGACCCTCGTCCAGGAGGAGAGGGAGAACGTTGCCATGGTAATGCGCTCTCTGCCAACACAAATTTGGTGCTACACCTCGGTTTGCCTTCTTTACTGGATTGGTCAAAGTAGCAGGCGAGTAACCTTTAACCCCTTGCAGATGTCCCAATGGCATGGCAGTTGTAAAATTGCATAAAACATCCATATCTCACACCATTTACTCCAAGTAACTGTGATTACATAGTTGAACCACTAGACAGCACTATTGCCATATATGATCTAGTCTCTTGTAAGCCTGCCTCTCACTCCAACCTCTGGAAGTTCGAGCTGTGCACAGCTGCTCCTCTGAAGCTCTGCCCATCAACATCACCATCGCTTCCAACACTCCCACAGTCTGGGCCCGTGGCCACAACGCAATCTGAGAACCTCCCTGTCTGTGGCCACACATGTCACAGCCCATCTCCCCGCCCAGCCGGGCTCGCATGTGAGGGGAGCTGTTTCCCTGTGTCCTTATTGAGTCGTTCAGGCTTTAATTTCTCCCGTACAGATGTAATACAGACAGTAATGTGCTGCAGTAATGCGCTGGCTGGCTCGGCCCTGCGGTTGTCAATGGGAAGCAGCTGGAGCCCCGAGCAGAGAGCTTGTCCTGGTGGGAAAGCGGCAGGGAGATGGAGGTAGTGGGAGGAGGAAGAGAGCAGAGCAGAGCACAACACAGAACCGTACCGCAGACTGCAGCTTTCTCAACATGGTGGCACTGTGATTGACAGTGAGAGGCAGAGAGGCAGAACGAGGCAGGCCCGGCAGTGAAAGCTGGAGTCCAGCGCCCAAGAGGCAGCGTTGCCATTAGCTATTGATTAAGTAGCCTACGTTTGATTGGTGGTAGACGGGCCCGCATTGGATGGCGCTGCGCCCTATGAGCCATTTCTCTGGAGTGCTCCCTTTGCTTTCATCTGGATCTAGGGCTTTTTTTCGTGTGGAGTCAATTGGTGGTTATGTTTGAAAGATTCAGTGGCAACAGTAGGATGGCTCTCAGCAAGACACCAGAGAAGCACACTGAAGCAGCATCCAACATGAGAAGGGGGTTGAGTTGGAAGGGATTTTCCCAGAGCATAGACTCCGGAGAGACCAAGGCTCTCTCATTATCGGATAGTTTGCATAGAGATTAATCTCTGCTAACCAGATTAAAATCTCATGTCATGGCTGTCCAGAAAATATCAAAGTAACAGACTGCTGACTACCTAACTTCCATTAGAGATCCTGGAGATTTGACCAAAATCTAGATGGTGAGATGGATACAATAAATAGATCTTTAGATAGATCAATATGTATATCTCAACAAATATACAGTATTGATATACTGTATTGATCCCTGAGCGGGAGATGCACAGTAAGGCAGACCTATCACATACATTCAAATGCAAAGGCAGAACCCCACACTAATTGAATTCATCACCAATTAATCAGGCCCTTATCAGACTGGCTACACTGAAAACCCCTGCTGGTGAATGGAGGGGAGAACAAGGCTTTTCAGTCTAATTACCCCCCCATCAAATCTCCCTCTTGTCACCTCTTCCCTCCTCCCTTTCGCCTCCTCCTCCTTTTCCTCCTTCAGGTCTGCATTGCAGTGTCTGTCTCATGGTGCTAATGTTCTCATGCTTAGAGGGGCTTCTCTCCTGCTATGACAGTGGGTTCCGTCTCTCTGCTGCCCCCTCTAGGATGTGGATGCAGTGACGGCCGAGTGCCTGGCCCTCAGAGAGCAGGTCTGCATCTACGAGGAGCAGCTTGCTAACATGGAGGCCCTACATGCCACGGTAAGAGGTCAAAACCGTAAATGTCATTACCCAGTCAAAACAGCATAAAAGAAGAATGGTCTTGGTGTCTCTTGAGGATACACAAACAGTACTATTGGCTGCTGTAGACCAGACAGGAGGTCGGAGATGGAAAGAAGCCCTCTAGAAGGTGCTGGAAACAGCCTGTTGCCAGGTGACCTGGTGATGCCAGAAGCACTACTGTTAAAGCAGAAGCAGAAGTAGAATTCAAATCAGGAGCCATGGGGTACATCTCAGAGATGATATATCTTACTCACTAAAAACACATACACACACACACATACACACACACACACACATACACACACACCTCAGCCCAGCTGCTCCTAGTCTCTGCAGCAGTTGACAGATCCATCCTGGTATCAGATGAGGGAGCATGGAGGCTGGAGGGGCAGCAGAGCCAGAGTGGAGGCACGAGGAACTCCATCACTCTGTATGTTTCTGTGTGAAGCCCTGCTGCCCTGCTGCCCGCCGTTTAACTCCCTCCCTCGGGGACACGCTCCATAACTCACGGCCCGGGAAGGGCGGCTGTGTAACAAATGAAAACAGAAGTCCCCTTTGTTTTAGGAGCTGCTATTATTACTACCTGCATGTTCAAGCACCTCATATTCCCCTGGTAGATCGTCAAGCGTAAATGCGGGGAAAAGAGCAGAGTGTTGGTCTGGCGTGGGCATTACTCCAACACTCGATATGATGGATGGACAGACGTTTAAAATGGAGGTTGTGGGACTCGTAGAGAAACATGTCGGGGTCTGAATGGTGCTCTGGTCGGCAGACGGTGGAGACTCTGGTGGAGCCTGCTGAGGGGGCGGAGGGAGCCATGACAGCAGTGGAGTTCTGTAGCCCTGACATCACCCCAGCCCTGCGGATCAAGGAGTACTACTGCCAGCTGGCTGAGAGCCTGCAGGTACACTATACCAGCATGTACTGTACTGTATGTACACATATGCACGCACATTACGCAGACATGCACACAGACGCAGACACACACACACACGCAGCCCCTCAGAAGGCCACCCCCTTTCCTCCCAGTGTCAGTCTGCAGCCTCCTCCTCCCTTGAGAAAGCGTCTGGCCAGTGCAGACATAAATCGGAGCTTTCACACATCGCAAAAAGGACGGGCCCGCTTGTTTTCTTTGCCTTCTGACACAACACTGGGGAAGAAGCTGAGAATCTGAGGTGCTGCTTTCACACCAGAACAGGACGGCTTTGTCCCCTCCTGTGTGTGTGTGTGTGTGTGTGTGTGTGTGTGTGTATGTGTGTGTATGTGTGTGTATGTGTGTGTGTGTGTGTGTGTTGCCAGCCTTGGAGCTCCGGTGGGTCTGACCCTATCAGGGTCGAGGATGTTGGCCCCCTCAGGAAGGTCACGGCTGTAATCAGACCGCTGGCCGCCTTCCCAGGCTCCTCTGCGTAGTGGCTGGGCGCTGGAGGCTGGGGGCGGGGGATGGGGGGCGGGGCGGGGTGGGTTGGCAATTCTGAGAGAGCACTGGAGGCTAAACTTGAGGTTCTCTGGAGAGTGAGCTGTGTGTGTGTGTGTGTGGGGGGGGGGTGTTGCATGTTCATTTGCGTGGGTTTGCATTTTCATTTGTGTGTGTCTGTGCGTGTCCACTTGTGTGTGTGTGTGTAGACTTTGGCCCGTAATGTACTCCAGCTCTTGTTTTTCCTAACCCAGACACTTATACTCTCTGTCCAACTGCCCCCTTCATCCCTTCCCCTCTTCCCCTCTCCTCCTCATCTTCCCTCCTTCATGTCTTGCCAGCTGGTCCTGTCTGAGCCTGGCCTCTATTAGTGTCTCACAAGGTGCAATTGTCTCAATCCAAACCTGATTGCCATTGGGCTTGAACCGTAATGGTGATTGCTGGCTGACTGTGGCACACCTGTGGGCCTGTGTGCCGCTCATTTGCTGATCCATTTGTTCCTCTTAATCAGAAATGTGGTCGTCATTGGGGGTTTGGGGGTGGGGAGGCGGAGGGGGGGTCAGGATCGTGTGTGAGGGCCAGGCCTATAAAGACTCTGATTACACTTTACAGCTACGTCCAAACCAGTCTCAGCGGTAAGGAAAAGTATCATGTTGTATAGAGGGTGCATTGGGAGCAGTCTCCCTAAGTACATGCTGTGCTTTATAGGGTTTGCAATATAAAGAAGTTTGCTTTATGGAAGGACCACCTCCCTCAAGTGACTGAATGTATTGGCCATGTGATATTGTAAAACAGGCATTAACAGTTACTTCTCTATGTGGTCTGTTTTCCAGTATGAGTGTGGCATGTCCTCTGCTGTTGTTGCCATTGGAAACGGGCAGCAAGGGGAGCTGGCTGGAGCTTCCGGGTCAAGGGGCGCGGGCGTCTCTAAGATTACCGACGTCAATGAACTGAAAAAGCAGGTGAGTGATCCTTATCTTCTTTTCCTTTCTCCCTTCGTCGTTCCACTGTCCTCTCACCTCTATCACTACCTGCCATCGCCGCTAGCTTCAGTTTATTCCCTCGCCTATACTTTCCTTCTGGAACATTCTCCCATCTTTTCTCAGGCGAGGAGCTCTGCATGGGCTCCCTGTCAAACGTCAGCCCTTAAATCAGGCATTACACTCCAAATGAATGGCTCCGTCTCTGCGGGTTTAGAGGTGTGAGACGTTGATTGACAGGAAGGGTACACAGCCCGGGAGATCCTGTCGACCGCAGTGTTTACTCTGAGAGACTTCACCGGGAGTAGATAGGACTCGGCCCGGTCCCAAATAGGATTTATCTTCTTCACTGTCTTCTATTATTAAGCACCGAGTTTCTCACTGCGTCTATGTTCTCTCCCTAATCCTTAACTTTCAAACTTCACACACACACATACAGACATCCACCCACTCAATCTGTAGAGACTCCAGACCAAACTGGAAAGAGGAAATAAACCTTCATCTGTTATTTTGTCCCTGTTCCATCTCTCTGTCTTATTGAGAAATAATGGTGGGAGAATGACTTTAGTGAGAATCTGGAGAGTGACATTTCTGTGACTTGGTCAGAACATCCTTCAAAAGCTGCCATAAATGACACATCATGTAACCAGTCAATGTCCTCTGGCTACAGTAACTCTAGCCTGAAGACATTACAGTAACAGCTCGTAGCTCTCCCGTCCAACACAGAACCATCAGTGGTCAGACCACAGCTGACACCTTCCCATTTCAATAACAAACATGGCGGTTTGGTTCTCATTACTGTGGTTGTGGTCCTAGCCTCCACTCTTTAAATAAACAGCCCCCTCTGGAACCGCAGCCATGATCTCATAACAGCATATCCTCTTCCCTAATGTGCAGCACACGAGCCCCTGCTCTGCCCGACGGACAGATGGGTCTGCTCCATTTCCTCCTTTCCTGTCTCTCTCTCTCTCTCTCTCTCTCTCTCTCTCTCTCTCTCTCTCTCTCTCTCTCTCCCTCTCTCTGTCTCTCTCTCTCTCTCTGTCTCTCTCTCTGTCTCTGTCTCTGTCTCTGTCTCTCTCTCTGTGTCTCTCTCTCTCTGTCTCTGTCTCTGTCTCTGTCCCTCTCTCTGTCTCTCTCTCACTATTCCTATCTTTTCACTGTCTATAATACACACAGCCATCCTGAACACACACACACACACACACACACACACACACACACACACACACACACACACACACACACACACACTGCCCACACACGCAGAAGGTACACTTCCAGGCCTCACTTACCCTGCCACAGACGAGTGAGTGAGCGAGTGGGATGACCAGGTTAGGAAGCTATCATCATCATCATCAGTGTTTTTATCAACGGGCCTGGGCCTCCTCTGATGTACCTAAGAGAGAGGCAGACTGCCTGGATCCCCATCTGTCTCTGACAGCTAATTGTTTAACTTCTCTGATTGCTGTGATTACTCAGTGCGGGGCGTAGTGTGTCTGAGGAGGCTGGGGGGGGTGGAGGGGGGGTGTTGTGCTCTGTTTGTTTGAAAGCGAGCGCACGGTATGAGGTTTATCTGTGCTGTGTGGAGAGAACAAGCAACATTGTCTTCACTTTACGCTGGTATTATTCTAATATGGTAATATCGTGTGTGGTCACGAAGCTGTCGGGTGATTGTCGATGTTCATGTCTGTGCACACCAGGATGCCACCAATGATCAACATTAAATCATGTCATTATCGGTGTTCGTGTGTGTATGTGTGTTTGTGTGTGTGTAGATTGCAGAGCTGGAGAAAGAGCTGATGGAGTTGGAGAAGTGCAATGAAGAGCTGGAGGACGAGGGAGAGATGAAGAAAGCAGAATACCTGGAGCAGATCGAAGAGTTGGAGGTGAAGAGAGTGCACCCACTGAGCTGTCCACTCACGTCCAGTCCAACTGGCAGAAACATTGCATGAACCAAACAACCAACTCATGTCCACGCCATGTGTTTGTGTGTTGACTCCAGTGTCGTATTGAGGAGATGGGCTACAAGCAGGAGGACCTTGATATCCAGATGAAGCAGCAGTGTGAGGAGTACCAGGATCTCCTCAGTGAGAAGATGGCCAGAGACTTAGAGATCGCTGCCTACAGGTGAGTCTCCTGCCCGAGGGGTCCCGACATGTCTGTAGTGGCCTCAGGTTCATTTTATGCTCCAATGACGTTTGCAGTTGATGTTATTCATGGTCCAAATATAATGATGTCACCGGGGAAGCCCCCATACCCATATGAAGACATAACTGAAAATAAAGGCCCAACTTCCTTTGTTGGCCGGATTCACAGGAAACAGGGTCTCAAGCAATTATAGACAGCATGATGTCGTTTCCTGTATGTGTCCTTGAAGACATTCGTGTCATGTGTGCCCCCCCTCTTGTGTGTGAGGATGCTCGGACCATCTGCCGTCTTGGTATGTCGTGTGACGCACTCCGCCCTTCCCGACCCCCCCCCCCCCCCCCGCTTCTGACACCCGTCCGCTCGCCTCTGACCGCCACTGACCCTCAGGTGGACCGCAGCATGCACACAAAGCCCCAGGAAGAGGCTGCCCCGCACAGTGCCTAATTAGAAAGAGCCTTAAGGACTTGGCCCTGTCAGACTGTGTGTTGGGCTGCTGCCAGACAGGCTCACTGGTGGCCTGTTAATGTCAGGTTCACACACAAACATGCACACACACGCATACATTACCAGAGGGTTTTGAAACACTCACGTCCCCGAACAGGTTCCAAAAACATACAAAACATGGAAAATACGTATTTTTTTCCTTATTTTAGTTAATTATTTTAGTTAAAGGAATTTGCCTTCCATCATCCATGGTTAAAACATGACTCAAAACTGAAAGCAGGTGTTTACGCTCTCTGTGCTCCTGAAACCTGTACTCTAACAACCCGGGCCACAATTACCGGCACCATTTCGCCTGTTAAACACGCTCTCAGCAGTTGCCCAGCTGCTGCCCTCTGTTGTTCCAGTCAAATGTGTGCCTTAATATGAGATTCAGCCTTGTTGCGGGTGTTCGGGTTAGCAGAGCACGGTCTGATTGTTGATGTAGCACAAGGAGCAACGTCTCCACAGGAACTGGGATCTGCAGAACAGTGGGTCTACTGTGTAACTGAGCACATCATGCTAACACCGTCTTCCTGTTCCTCTCTCCCCCCCCCAGGGGATTGGTGGAGGAAGAGGATGAGAGGCTGTGCTACCTGTGAGAGGACGCCGGACAGACCGGTCGGTGTGGGAGGAGAATAATGTATTACCCCCCCACCTCACACACACAAACACACAAACACACACACACATACACCTACACACACACATAGATTCGCCGTAGACAAAGAGCAAAGCAGAAAAAAACAGACTTAAATCAGCCGTAGGATCACATGAAGCTGAGCACCATGCAACCTCTGGAGCAGATGTAAACCTATCATGACAGATTAATGATGTCTAGAGGCCAGGGCAGGACCATTGATAACAGGTCACTGGCAGGTGACCCCTGTCTCACAAGAGTAATGGGACAGTCTAACGCCGGGATGAGGGGGAGGGAGTCCAACATGTGAGCATGTTTCCATTCAGTGATCTGGGAGTCAAATAAGGGGTGGTGGTGGGGTCTTCCTAAGTGGTTCTGATCCTCCAGAGCTACAGTGTTTGAAGCTGACACACTGATATAGGAACATAGACTGTTTAGTCTCCCTCCAAACCCCCTTTCATAGACAATGAGACCACCTCAGTGTGCGACTGTAGAATCAGTCACCTCCTCATCCCCATCACTCAAACAGAGTCAGTTGTGTACACTCTTATCCTCTCCTCCCTCCCTCTGAACCAATGTTCTCTTCCTTAGTCAGACCAGGTTAACTAGACCTAGCAGGTCACCTACCTTTAGCTTTGCATGGGATTTACATTACCAGCACTGTCAAGCTTATAGTCAGTGTGTTAGTTTGCCAATTACTTGTTATGTGGTCTTTCTTTGGTCCATAGGAAAACCTTACTGAAAACATGAGCTTGAGAATTGTTTGGGTGCTCACTACTTCTTCACATTGCTTATTTTATACAAGTATTGCTAAAGTTTTGTCAATAGCATTCGTTATGATGAAAAAGGTACCGCCTGGATACTAAGAAGATTGACTTGATGTGAACAGCTGTATTTGTAGAACCTGCTCTGGTGCAAGACCTGCGAGGAGGGGCTCCCTGTGTGGAACCACACAGTCCTGAGGACTCCCTTTGCCCTGAAATGTTTTCAAATCCATCGGCTCCACCGGTTTAGTTTGCATTGTTTGTGTTTACCCAATATGTGCTGTATTATGTATATATATACAGAATTGGCATACAAATAAAGTTAGCTTGACAACCTCTTGACTTTGTTTCCTTAATGAGCTCAGTGCTGACACACTAACACTCCAGTGTGTGTAGAACGTGCTTGTGTCATCCCCTCAGCCTAAGTGTCTCTCCTCGCCATCACAACTATACATTTAACAGGCTAAATTATTCCCCTGGACCCCTCTCCAATTCATCTTCATGCTTCACCTCGCTTGTGAATGTTCTCAGCTGTTAACAGTATCAAAGGCTGGTTAGCTCTGCCATAAAGATGAAAAATGCTGCTAATAATGGATCCGATAAGATTAGCCATAGCCACTAGACTCCTGGTTAATGGAGGCTGGGCCCTGGTGGAGCTGTACTGTGGAGGGGACTGGCGTGGTGGGGCTGGACTGGGCTGGGCTAGAAAGCCTGGATGACTTGTTTAATTGTATGGACATGAAACATGGAAGGCTGGGGAGGAAGCAGGTCGGTCTGTGGGGCCTTTATTTTCTCAGGGCCACAGCGCTTAATCATGTCCTCTGCCTCCCAGGTCTGGATCCTTAAGACTTATATCCCCTCCAGCCCTCCGACCCCCCTAACCTCACCCCTCTACACACACACACACACACACACACACACACACACACACACACACACACACACACACACACACACACACACACACACACACACACACACACACACACACACACACTGCCATCCCCCAGCTTGCCCTAGCTTAAGGTATTGCTCCAAGCCTGCAAATGTCAGTAAATATCTAGCCTTTCATTTTTTTTGGCCAGGGACATAAATATCCATTATCATCCTGAATGTTTGAATGCAAACAGTAGAATATTTTTGCTTATGAGTTTTGTCTAACAAATTCAAAAAGATGATCAACCTTTTACATTTAAATTAGTAAGTGAAAAGGATTGACCAAAGTTCATGTTCTGAACAGTGGGCTTATGTTCACCATAATACCCCAATCAAAAGGGCAGTGACTACACCACAGTGGCTCTGTGAATTCTATTATATAGAATATTATATTGAATTCACAGTTACAGTTATATGAACAACTATTTATATAACTATACTAAATATATTCTATGATATAAGTAAGGCCTGCTTAAGCTGAACCAAAAGCCAAATGGTTTGGAATTGGTGTTCTTCGAGGTGTGGAATTGCCCTTCACTGTTTTCCTTCGCCCCCTCCAGAAGTTCTTGACAGCAGAGAAAAATGACCATTAACCTCTAAATGCTAGTATGTGACATAGAGGGGTCTGGGGCAGACCTCCAGCACCCCTCGTTTTTCGTGCTGGATAATTTGGTTTTAGGGGGAGCAGTCTTCAAAGCTGAGTCACGGGTCAGTGGTCAGTGGCAGGCCTGGCCTTTTAATCCTGTCAGCCTTGATGAGTTACAGAGAGGATGGGGGAGCATCAACAAACGAAAAGATTATTGAGAATAACTGATCATTGGACCCCTTTGTACCGGAATGGTATTATAGTGGAGGATAGAAACTATAAACATGACCTACTCACGACTTCCTCTTGCTGACATGAACTATTTCACACTGTGTCGGTTGTGTATAACATCCCTTTGACTTCACGTGGTGAAAGAATGCCTGATTACCAGAGTGACAGGGCCGTTGACGACGAATTATGACATTCGATCTCAACCTCAGTGCCTGTGTCAGTCAACATGTCTTCCATCAGCAGGTGAGGATGAATTGGATTTAGAGGTAACAGTAACCAGGCCAGCTTGCATGACTCACATCATCTGTCCCCTTCCCTCAGGTTACCCCTGCTGCCCTTATCCCAACCACATCAGCCAGCCAAATAAACACTGTCCTCAATGAGAAGAAAAGTCATTTTTAAGGTTTCTTCAATACAGTTTGGAAGTAAAGGACCAATCTGGTGTTTACTCAGCAAATAAATACGAGAAAAGGGGGGTTGAAACACGGAAGAAAATAAGGACTGTGAAAATATACAAAGTCAAGGGAGCTATTGAGAAAGTATTTCCTTAACAAGAGAGGAACACATAATAAATGATGGGGCCTCTGTCCCCCTGGGACTGCATTGGCAGGTCTGGGGGGAGAGGGAAGTGGGCATCGCTCTCTTTTTATAGGGGTCATGGACTTGAGTCCACTGTGGGAGAACGACAAGCACCACTGCTCATGGACCTGGTGCAGAGAAAACACTAGAACTTTGTTTGTTGAAGCAAATAGGGCCATGCACACCAACACATGCATCCATTAACTCATGCACTCATGCGTAAATCTATATGAATCATTGTGGTTTGGTGGTGAGAACTTGGAGTCCCCTACCCTGTTATCGGTGCCCCTCATATCTTTGGTTCCCATTTGTTGTGTGTAACTGAATGACTGTTGACAGAATGGTTCCACAGTTACCACAATATGCTGCCCCATGTCTCCCACAGCAGGTGGAAAACACATCTGCCATGTGTTGCTGGGTACTGAATCCTGTGTACATATCTATTTTCAGTTTCTATGTAAACCATAGACCATCCATTTTGAACTCTTTTTCAATGCCAATGGTCTAGACAAAGTGTGACATTTTAGCATAGATTTTGCTATTCTCATCCTCCTGAAGTAAATTAGTCTCAGCCAAAGTTGATAGAGGTCAACCTTTTCCCTAAGTGTCCAATTAATCAACTTCAGAGGGTGAAATGAATGGAAGCGGATAAAAGTCTTGGCTTTAGGGAACACTTGTTAATAGGCAGGATTTGTATTCCACTGTGGCAGCGGCTTTCATGTCCATTACAGGGTGTTAGCGTCAGTCTCAGAGCAGTGACTTTATTGTCAGGCCAGGACTTACACAGATCCACCACCCAATTACAGTATTGGACTCTTGGCAGATGGCCTACATGGATGACCAATGGGTGTAGCCTCCTATGTTGTCCTTGTTGAGGATGTCAGAGTTGTTGAATGCTGTAGTTTGTGTTTGGTGACTATAGAAGAATGTATTTGACCTTCATAGCATATAATTGGCTTTAAAATGCTTCTCCACACACATATGTGTTCCTTATAAAGTGTTTATTAAAACAATTCATGAATCAGTACATGCATCAGTCAGAGTGGAACCTCCTTTCTTCTGTCTCTGTCTATTCATAATTTTCTCATAGCAAATTTGACTCCAGGTTCCTCTTGAGACCCAGACCACGAACCAGAGCCCCAGTAGTCCTAACTATCATAATCTGTCTTAAGAGAAAGAAATCACATGTGTCATAGTTTATGTAGGCCGCCATAGCCTGGAGGTACAGCTGGTTTAGTATTTGGAACAAACTACGAAATCATTTTCTTTGAGCACTACTCATTCATCTTTCTCCCAGACACCCAGACCCTCAGCCTGGTTCCTCTCAGCACTGACAAGGCCAGCAGGTACCTGGTGAGTTCTCTGCTTCAGTCCCATGTTCTCTAGTGTTCACATTATTCATGAAAGTGCTGGTACACATTGAATCCCAAGTTAAACTGCTTGTTAACTGACGTAAGACACATAAGCTCCAGAGACTGAATCGTGCAGACAAAACCTTCATGTCTTTGATTATCTGGTTAAAACCCTTTTTTTGATTATCTGGTTAAAACCTTTTTTTTTTAAGGCCCACATAAAAGAGGTCAACATATGGAGCAAATTGAGATTACACTGCAGTGGTAAGAAGGTTATCCACCAATTAATCTCTGCATTCCTTCCTTCCATGATGGCACCTACATGGGGAAAGGCTCAAGTGCTCTACAAGGAGTTCAATCCCTCTTGTCTTCCAACATGAAGGAGTTTCTTCTTGCTCCGGTTGTTTCCTGCGCCCTCTCATGAGTGACCATTAAATGGCTGGTTGAGTGTTTAGCCACTGGTGAACCTCCGAGGAGCCACTGGGGCCGGTGCCTCCTCTGGGCTGCTGCTCTGCTAAGGCACACCCCAAGGAGATGTCAGGCCTGTGATGTTTTACAGCTCTGTTTGCAGACAAAACACGTCTTCAGCAACCCCCAGCCCCACCTCCCCACCCCACCTCCAGACCAACATCTGCTGGCAATTTACCCCTGGCATTCCTGCAGTCGCTGCTGTTTAATATTCACAGGGGCTTGGATGTGTTGGACAGGGATGGAGCAGGGGGTGTGGAGGGCGGGTGTCCGAAACACCCAGACCTCCTTCTCTTACCCCCTTTCAGCCCTCCTCAACTCAGGGTCCAGACACAGTGAAAAATGAGGGGTTAAAAAAGAGTGAGCCGGCACAGGGGCGGGTTAACAGGGCTAATTTGCAGGGATAATAATGGTGTTCTCACAAGGCCTTTGGGGAGCAGCACTGGAGAATGCAGGTCTGACGGTACAACCACACAGGAAGTTTACTACGCAGCCCGGCAAATCAAAATGTATTTAATCATCAAACAAGCAGAGAGGAGCTGGCGGCCAGGCCAGACTCCACAACTGTTCTGAGATGAAGACAAATGTGTGGAAGCAGGCTGGGCTGCGCCAAATGTTCACCTTAAAAAAGAACACATTTTTGAGCGTTTAAACCCTCTGACTTTATGGGCTCTACAGTAAACACAGACTACACGTCAAAGGTGCACATTTCATTTTACTCTTGCCAAGTGCCTTCAGGGAAAGTATACTTTTATTTAGTGATTTTTAAAATGTTTTTAATTGTTTTCATGTGAGGATCCTAAAAATGAATGTTGTTTTACCATTGAGTGAACAGTAAAGATTGATGCATTGGAACTTTTTAAGGAAATTACTAGCGTATGGTAGCCTTACAATCCTATCTTAAACGGGAACAATAGACATAGCCCATGCACACAAGAAAATTGCCATTTGTAGGCCTGATTGATCAAACACAGAGAACTTAACCTGTTAACTGACAATTAGTCAAACATCTACAACAGTAACACAACCTCATAAAGCACGGTTGAAGGTTATGTTGAACTCACATGACAAGCTTTCGTCATAGAGGGTTCATTTCAAGTCCCTGTTTGTCTGTTTAAATGCTATTTTCAATAAAAAAGCTTATTTTTCTGGTGTACTTTGTGTTTATCTATTCTCGGTGGAATGCAATACCTCAAGGAAGCAGAGAAGATGTGAACCTTCATAATACCAGCGAAGAAAAAACAGTAGCTAAAAATAATGATTTGATATGGTATCATGTTTGCTACAGCAGGACACATTCCACATTTATGGGAATATTTTTCTTTCTGCATGTTCACTGTCTGTCAATAACTCATCTTCTGCTTCTGGGTGGCACGGTAATGTCTGCAAAAATAAATTCTGTCTGGATGTGATTGCCTTCGTTCGCCCACTGTTCACACTAAGGCAGAAACCCCTCCTGTTCTCTGGTTGACACGCTGGCTCCACTGATATTCCTGGAAGGATGATGTGGATTGTGTGTCACCTCCCTTGCTCCCCCTCAAAAGGACATCCCTTGCCATGGCAACTGCATAAACATCAGACCTCCGATCCTCTGAAGGGAAGGTCTGGGGAGAATATCATTTATGAGGACACTGGTTATTATCGATGGGAAGAGACAAGCTTGAGTGCAGAACTACTGCAAGGTGCTGCTCAGTGAGCTAATGTGTACAGTTACATTATAGCGAGAGACACTGAAAGTCCTCTGGCCAAGCCAACAGTCCCTCTCCATGAATGCATTTGGTGATATCTAAAGCAATCAAGACGTTTGATGACAGTGTAAGTCACGGAGTTCAAAATGACAACGTTCAACCACATGCGTCATCTACTTGAATCTATAGGTTTTTCCATAATTCCATCCAGTCCCTTAGAGTTGAGGGATTAAAACATGTCAGTATGCTTGTGCAGGCGATGCATAACTGTCACTCAGGTACCTCCTAGCAGTGTGAAGATGGAGTCCAGGGATTCACAATGTGAACAGGCCACCTCGTGCCACCTTCATACTTCTCAACACAGTTCACATTCTCTCTTTATGCTTGCCTTTACATGGAAGACCAATGGTCATAGTGTTGACAAAAGCTCTAAACAGTCAGTCTCTGAGGGGACAGGGAACACTCTAACCACATGTCCACTTTACAAAGCGCTGGAAAATAAGCGTGACTTCTGCAGTATAGCACCAAGTACTGAGGCAGTCTCCACACCCAAAAGGACTACTGGGATCCAAATGTCCGGAGAGGGTGAACTTTGAGTTTAGAGTTAAATAGACTGGGAATGACCCATAAGTAGCAGCTACCATGAGGGAAAGCAGATCACTATCTTGGATCGTTTCCTCAGTTGTGGCCGCCGCAAAGCTTTCCCATGTTTACCAGAGTGCAAATGAAGTGTAGCCAATGAGGAGGTAATGTGTTAGATATCTCACTGAGGCATAAATCTGCATTGTTGTTTCAGCAGATGTTGACCGAGTGGAATTCAAAGAACTATTGGCTTGCTTACTTGTGTGTTATCCTTGTGGCCTTGTGAGTTGAGCTGGCACCGGGCTCGGTCTATGGAGAGGAGCCAGAGAGACAGGGGTCACTGCATTCTGGGGGCTGAACTATAGCTACTTGGACAACAGAGCTACTCATTGCTAATCCCAAAACACACACACAAATATGTCACTCTATTTATTCTAGTCTGTGCTTATGTAGAGGGTTATTGCCCTAATGTGAGAATACAGTACAGCAAGTGTAGCTTTATTGGATTAACAGAGATTTGCAGTCCAATGGGTAACAGTGACAAACTGTTTATTAACCATTGCGTTGGATTTGCTCCCTTTTTATTTATCTCAGTAAAGCCCAGTGTTTGTGTCACACAGGCTTTGGAATTTTCAAGTGTCAAGCCTGGCTTTACAGTGTGCTCTCCTGGAATGAGGTTACATTTACAATATTTCAGGTTGTTAGTACACCGGGGCTCATGTTTACACAAGTGGAGTAGCTGTTGAAGAGGGTTCCCATGCGGTGAACCTTCCTTAGTTTAAGGGCATAGTAACTCGACTGTTAACAGCCAACATCTCTGGGTTTTTCTCACCGTACTGTTATACAGGCAAGCCGTTATCCTGTGATGCAGTGCATTTACTGTCCTGTCCATACGTGAGACCATAGTTGTCTGAACTAACTTCCTCTAGAGTAACAAGATAACAGCAGTATCGTCTTATTTATGTGTTTAAATAATAAAGCACACTTGAATATAGTATTTTCAGTTGTTGTCACATTTACAGACACACAGATAAACACACATACACACACACACACACACACACACACTTGACCTTTGGAGATCAGGTCCAGCAAGCCAAATTGCCCCTCTCCAGTCCTACTCTTATCTGTGTGTACATACAATAATCCTCTCTGTTTGTCTGGGCTGTGATTGGCTGGAACGAGGTTGGTTTGCTGCCCAAAAGTACGTCTGCAATGTGGCCTTGGTGACTACTGCTGTTTTCCTGCCATTCTCCAGGAACTCGGGGAAAATTAGCCTGGCTGTACCTCTAGATTGTGTATCCCCCTAAATGCAACACCCCCACAGACTGCTATCTCTTTAGCATTGCTAAACTAGTGTTACCAATATATCCAGCTAGCTTAACATCACTTGTCTGGCTCGTCAATACATCCCTCTGGCAGGCAGGTCATGATGGTCAGACATGTCTTCTCCGTGTATCACAAGCGCTCATGGCTAGTGTTCTCTGTATATACATCTTGCCTGTGTTTACAAAGGCTAACCTAGGAATACTAACCAGAGACAAGCAGCCATCTCCATACGTGGGGGAGAGGAAGCACTTTAGGGTGTGCGTTTGCTGAACAATTCAGTGACAATGATCATCCGATAAGACATCTCTTCAATTTACCAAGGAAACAAAACTTCATACATTGCCAGTCACACTGCCAGGCTTCACATTACCAACCACTTAATTTTTTATCAATAGCACCTAATGGTAAAATGATGAAAATGCTGATCGATTTAGCAGGGATTGCTGTGGGGGCACAGACATTTCTCTACTGATAATTTGACTTGTGAACAGTTTAATGTTCTGCAGTTAGTATGTGGTACCATGGAACAGTGTGTTTCACACAGCGGCCCTCTACCATTTCCAAAGCAATCAGTGCCTCTGAGCACATCCGAGACATCTGGCCAGTAAACGATGTGCTGGAGAGGGCTGCTGCCTGGTGTGGGCTGGGCTTCACACCGAGGTGAAGCTGGGACTACAAACTCATCTGTGAGGAGATAGAAAGAGGTGCCAGAGAAGCTTGGCTGTGCCTCAGACTGCTGTGTCTGTCTGCTGTGTGCTGCTTAGCTGGCTGGGCAGACAGATAAGAGACAGAGGAAGAGGAGGAGGGGGAGGGGGGGGGCGTTTTTTCTGGGTATGTTCCACCACCCCTCTTCCTCTTCCACCCTCTTTCTCTCTCTGTGTCACTCTTTATCCCATGCTCCTCTCACTGTCTTCATTTGCACTGCCGTCCATCTCTCTCTCTCTCTCTCTCTCTCTCTCTCTCTCTCTCTCTTTCTTTCTTTCTCCCCGCCTGAGCCCCGCAGTTGACCTGCATTACTAAAACATCAGCAGCAGCCTGCCATCTAAGAGACATGGTTTTCATGAACTTCTTAAAAAGCTTGTTGGAGTGCAAAGCTTTGGCAGTGATTTAAGGAAATCTTCTCTTAACATTCTACTGTAAAAGGGTTCATTTTATCGATGTTGGCAGATTAGAGCTGTCTGGATCTTTCCCAAAATACAGCTTCTTCGCTTGGTCATGTCTATCTTGGTACTAATGCATTTATGGGCCATATAGTATTCACAAAGCAGAAGCATTTCTGTCTCTTCAGATGCATGAAACTCCCAAGCTAAGATTGTGTATTCACTCTGAGGAGTACTATCCAGATTAAAGCACTCCTTCTCCTTTTGTTTGTCAAAGGACTGTGGGTAACACTTTAGAATAATGGTCCGTTGTTAATGAGTATCTGCAGGAAGTAACAGGTAGTTCTACATTAACACTGATTTTAATACTATTAACTAATATGGAACCAAGATTAACTAAGCAGTAAGTGATAGCGAATTTAGTACATAGGTAGTTCCTTGGTAGGTATTTGATTATTACTAAATAAATATATCCTCATTGAGAACTACTTGTGAACTATGACCAATTAAGAAAGAATAACCAATTAATTACTAATCAAAAAGTAATGTCTAAAAAGTGAACAATTGTTTTTTTTTACTCTTAACATGGTCATAACATTTCAAAAGCTTTTGCCTGAAATCAGTTCTTTGTGGAAACCAGTTTATGAATATTAACGTTATAACACGTCCCTGTATGATTATGGGACATGTCCCCCCCCCCCCCCCCCAATATTTGATCATACTGTATGATTATGGCACACGTCCTCCCCAATATTTGATCATACTGTATGATTATGCGGGCAATTTCGATGTGTCTGCTATTAGGTCTTTCTGCAGCTCAGAAAATATCAAATCACGGCCGGTCCATTTTCCAAATCCAGTCGACGTGGCTTACCAAAACCTATTTGTCCTAAATCCATGTCATGTTTTCCCTAAACCTATACTGGTGCATCGTCAATGAGTGAGTTAGGAGCGTGAAATCATTTTGCAGTGGCACATTTTTATGGATGGTAAATATCCAGAATTTGGCTAACATAAGACAACAACGACTAGGTGAATTTCACTAGAATTTCGAATTGTAGAATTAGTGCAAATTTTGAATTGTAGAATAAGTGCAAAATTTCGATTGCAATACTATACAGTATACAGAATGACAAGGTAACTCTTGAGTAATTAGTGAAGCGTTAACATGTTAGTCACTTTAAAATAATGGTCCACATCACAAGTAGTTACTGCAGGATTACAAGGTAACACTTGAGTAATTAGTGAGGAGTTAACATGTTTGTCACTTTAAAATAATGGTCCACAGCACAAGTAGTTCCTGCAGGATAACAAGGTAACGCTTGAGTAATTATTGAGGAGTTAACGTGTTTTTCACTTTAAAATAATGGTCCACATCACAAGTAATTCCTGCAGGATGACAAGGTACCGCTTGAGTAATTAGTGAGGAGTTATACTGGTTTTCACAAGTAACAGGCCTATAATAAGTCTAATTTTATATTTGACACATACGGTACAGGCATACATTTCTGTGAGACACTAGTGATATTCTAACAAACATTGTAATCTGGAAGATGTGGTTGTGCGCTTATCGCAACATAAATGCAGGATGCAAATTGTTTTTGAAAAGAGAACATCAATGTTTATATTCATATCCTAAAGAGAAGTCCTCCTCAGGTGGCTACTGTAACATAAAGGTAGGTCTTTGGAGTCTGAGACATTGAACTGACACTCAAGAGCTCATAATAGTTAACTAATCCAAACATGAGAGTGTCAGCATCACTCCCTAATTATATATTTTTTTAAACAAATTATCATTATTTATATTATACCATGTTTAAGTTTGAAATAAACAGAGAACATTCGTCCATCCTTTGGTAAGAGTAGGCAAAATCTCAACATGTAGTTAACGTATTTGGGGGGATATGATATTCATAAACTGGTTTCCACAAAGAACCCATTTGAGGCACAAGCTTCTGAAAAGTTATGACCATGTTATGAGTAAAACAACCAAATTGTTCACTTTTTAGACATGTTACTTTTGTGATTAGTAATTAATTGGTTATTCTTTGTTAATTGGTCATTGTTCACAAGTAGTTCTCAAGAGGATCCATTTATTTAGTAATAACCAAATACCTACCAAGGAACTACCTTTGTTGTAAATTAGCTATTACTTACTGCTTAGCTAATCTTGGTTCCATATTAGTTAATAGTATAAAATTCGGTGTTAATGTAGAACTACCTATGACTTCCTGCATAGCTACTTGTTAACAACGGACCATTATTCTAAAGTGTTACCGGACTGTGTTCTAAGTTCATCACGTTGACATCTGTCTTGCAAGCCACTTACAATGGTGTTCTTAGCCAGCTTCTTCCCTTATTGTTATCGTTGGGTAAACTCTCTGAAACTAATGGAAATATGAGCTTGGACGGGTTAGCCTGTGGCCATCTGACAGTGATTTACTGGCTTTCTGCAATTTCATGATGGCTCCCTTCCTCAGAGCCACAGGCCCTCAAGACAGACCAATGGCACGATTTGTAGGCCTGTGCTGTTGGCAATTATAGGTCACTGTGTGTCACGGCATTGTTGTCTTCAGTTTGAATACTTTATAACTCAGACTACTTGTAATATTTGTAGCACTCAATACTACTTTGTATGGAGGAATACCAATCCCAGTGAGGATCTAGGAACTGTCTTGTCTCGGCTGAGGTTTTCAGGAAACCCTTGCTTACATGGATTGAAAGGATGGATTGTGATGGACCTTTCACGCGCTGTTCTTTCAAAGACAGCCCCATGAAGTTGCCTTCATAAGTCCATTAGATAGGCTCTTCCAGTAAATGTTCCCTCTTGGTAGAAAAAAATCTCTGAAAAAGATTAAGCCAAACTAAAACAGTTCACGGGCTGTCATGCCCTGACAACTACATTCCCTCATTTTGGTAAAAAAAAAAAGCTCCCTGTACATTGTACTCCAGTTGGCTCAGACAATAATACCCATTCAGTCTCTTGGAGCAAATAAAGCA
Source organism: Hypomesus transpacificus (assembly GCF_021917145.1). Taxonomy (NCBI): domain Eukaryota; kingdom Metazoa; phylum Chordata; class Actinopteri; order Osmeriformes; family Osmeridae; genus Hypomesus; species Hypomesus transpacificus. Next base: position 9,529,886 of record NC_061060.1, read on the forward strand.
GATGAATGTGCCACTTCAAAGATTATAGGGAGGATAAATACCTTGATGTTAGCGACATGTGTTTCTGTCTGTCTGTCGGTCTATCTGTCGGTCTGGCTAGGGTTGTTATGGTAATGCTTGTCCAGGGGATTGACAGCCTGAAGACCACAGAGTTTCCTGACAGGGGCACCCCAGGCCCCAGGCCTCTTAACTGAGCCCTAACAAGATAATAACACTGCAAGGCTCCCGTGATCAGCAGCAAATTGTTTCTTAACATGTTGTGGGGTCGGAAGGTTGGAGGGGGTGGAAGTTTACTGGTGTGACCTTGAATGGCATTCATCAACGGTCTCTCTAAACCTCAGGATGGGTTACTGTTGGACTATCAGGTAATCTCTCCCATGCACATGACCGATAACCCTCTTTTGAGTGATCTCCTTCCGCTCTGCCTGGTTTTGTTGGTACCTCGTTTGCAGGAGCAAGGCTTGCTACGGTGTAGTGGAGTTAAAGATAGACTTGTCAAGTGGACCTCAAGGGCAAACTGACACCTCATATGTTGTTCTGCTCTATTTACAATGGCATCCTGTTAAACAACAGACCATTGAAAATCAGGAAGTGTTAATGTTACTAGACCCCTTTAAACAACATAAAACACTTTGGGGAAGAAAAAACTCATAGAGCAATAAAAGAAAGTGCTATTTTTTTTTTTACATGACAGCACAGCACAAGGGCCTTGGTCCATTTTGCAATGTCACCGGATCCCCTAGGGGATAATTGTTTACTGGCAGAAATGCAGCCGTAAAGATCGCACCGTGTCTTCTCCCACCACAGGCCCACACTCTACACTGCTGTTACCACAGCTAGGATGGGATGACAGGGAGACAGGCACCAACAGCACATCCTCTTTGTTGGTGTGTATGTGTGTGTGTGTGCATGTGAGAGAGACATAGAGAGATAGAGTTCCCTCTTTCCATTGCCCCAAAGCTTGCCTATAAACAGGATCTGTGGAAGGTCCCTTTCTCTGTCTCCCCATCACAACTTTGCAACAATCTAATGATGGGAAAGGTACGACCCTGAATACATTACCCAACAGGCCACTGCACAAGCTTTGTTCCCAGTCTTCCAGCTCAGGCTAATGTGTCTGAGCTGTGCAGTGTGTGGTTTAATCCTAGAGGACAGTCTTGGCTCAGTGACGGGGGAAATGAGTTCAAGGAAAGGTGCGGACCCTCTCCTTGACACCGCACACTCACAGGACCATTTTAGAAGTGCCGCGCTCCAACTTCAAAGCTACTCAGCATTATTGAACGAGACACCTTCAGTCCCTACCTGCTTACATCATCACCTGGAGGGCTTCTCCAACTCGGTATACAGACAGAGAAGCCTCCTTCTCCTATCCCCTACCAGGCTCTAACAAAGCTTCCTCAGACCCACAGCTGAGTACATTAAGATAAACTGAGGATCAGAATTTTAGAGTTACCTTTTTGGCTGCAGATCATCACTTGGAGGAAATCTCCATCTTGACAAAGGCAGAGACAGTTGAGCTCTCCTCTCACTCTCGACACCCCCCCCCCTCCCTTCCCCATCTGCCCTGACCAGTGTTTGAGCAGGGGGCTTGTTTTTATGACCACGCCAGTGATCCGTTGCCACCGCAGAGCCGATGGTGTTAACACAGCTGAGGTGCATTAGACAGACTGTTGTTGCAGCCTCTTACCTGGCTCCAGGCTGTGTTTGCAGTCATGAGCGTTTCCCCTTCTCCTTGGAGCAGACGCTGACACACAAACACGCACACACACACACACGCACACACACACACACACACAACCCCTTCCCCCCAGCTACCACGTCCAAGTGGCACCTCTCAAACACTCCTGTGTAGTTAATTGCTTGTGAGGTTGCAGTCTTGTGATGTCGCAGTACTTTTCCCCCATCAAACCTTTTTGACATTTGAACTGGAGGTATTCCAGCACTCTATAGCCAGATCCAATTGTTTACCAATTACTTTGACCAGACGTCCAGGTGGGCGAAATAGATTGACTGACTGGATAACATCCATTGGTCTTTGTATGACAGTGGTTCTAAGGGCTTTGTTGGTGGCGTAGAGGGAAAGCCAACTGCTGTTAAGGTTGATGCGGTAGAAGCGGATCCAGGGAATGAGTGCCAAGAGCGTTCCAGATGTTCCACCTACACCCCAGTTCTGCACTGCGGCGTGACACAGAACACTGTGTACCCCCACATGAAAGATCCCTCTGCCTTTCCTCTCTTGCCACGGGGAGATTGTCAATTATTAAAAGAGTCACGAGAGAGTTAGTGACTGTTTCTGATACTCATTACCCAAAGTACCTTTCTCAATGCCTTCTATCCCTTAAAATGTTTTTTCCTCTTCCGTATCACACTTGATGCACCACTTCTCACCTCCTTCCTTCATTCTTCCCAACTTCCTTCAGCTCTGTGAGGCAGAGACACACACGCATTGACAGTAAACAGACTGGTGCCCCTCTTTGTGTTGAACCTTGAACTGTTAAAAGGCCCGTCTGGGGCACTTGCAATGCCCCGCTGGCAACGCTCTATGTTCTGCATTGCACTGTAACTCTATATCCTCATTGTCACGCACCATATCGCCCCCGGTGACCCCTAGCCCAATTATACAGCTGACCCGGGCTTGATGACATAACCTTGGGCGGCATGGGGTGCGAGAGCTCAGAGGGGTACCCCTTATGTCTGTCAGGCCATGTCAGTGGTGCATGCTAACCAGACACTTCCCTGAGTGGTCCCGCTGGGGCTGGAGCAGGAACAGGGAGACTGGCCCCCCACAAGAGCTGGAGCAGGGAGACTGGCCCCCCACAAGGGCTGGAGCAGGGAGACTGGCCCCCCACAAGAGCTGGAGCAGGGAGACTGGCCCCCCTCAAGAGCTGGAGCAGGGAGACTGGCCCCCCACAAGAGCTGGAGCAGGGAGACTGGCCCCCCACAAGAGCTGGAGCAGGGAGACTGGCCCCCCACAAGGGCTGGAGCAGGGAGACTGGCCCCCCACAAGAGCTGGAGCAGGGAGACTGGCCCCCCTCAAGAGCTGGAGCAGGGAGACTGGCCCCCCACAAGAGCTGGAGCAGGGAGATTGGCCCCCCTCAAGGGCTGGAGCAGGGAGACTGGCCTGCAGGGCTGTGGACCTCCGTACATTTGACCTAACCTTTCTGATGCTTTATTGTTGCTCACAGAGACCCCCAGCATTACACGTTCTGTTAGGAATCTTGAAAGGAAAACTTATATTACAACTCTAAATGGGTCCCTTTTCACAGCATGAGAATAACAGAAGTTAAAAGGTTGATTGAGCTTATTTACTGTATCACAGTGTAATGGCTGATTTCCTTTATGAGTCAATAGACCTTGACATTTTCCTTGGAACATTCCATGGATCTATTGGAAATATATTTTAAAGGTTACAAATAGAATCATAAAATACATGTAATTATGTTATAATATAAAATCAAAGCATGAGAATAACAGCAGTTAAAAGGTTGATTGAGCTTATTTACTGTATCACAGTGTAATGGCTGATTTCCTTTATGAGTCAATAGACCTTGACATTTTCCTTGGAACATTCCATGGATCTATTGGAAATATATTTTAAAGGTTACAAATAGAATCATAAAATACATGTAATTATGTTATAATATAAAATCAAAGGACATTATAAAAGCGTACAACTTTTGGTGGTGGTTGTTATAAGCCTGTTTTTAAACTTTGATGGTTTTAACAATGCACACTGAGAGCAGGTTTAAGCCTGAGGTAACAATTCAATAATGTGTAAAGTGTTCATGGGAAATAGAAATGTTTTGACTCAATATGTCAACAATAATTGCTTTAGCTAAATTCCTTGAAGATTATCTGGCAGCTGAGTGTCCATAATTCTTTGAATCGGGGAGCCAATGTAGCAATAAGTTGCATGATTGCTAAATGCTAATACCTCTAGACTTATCCATGATCTCCATACTCAGCAGTTATGCAGTAAATGTACAGTATGCTTAGTGAGCTCTTTAAGCCATGACAGCCTGTCACCAGTGCAGTGCCGTCTGATGGCCCATGGCCTGATTCCCCCTATCAGAGATGGACATTCTACAGTGGCTCAATTGCTATGCATGAAGCATTTAGCTTAAACCATTCTCACTGGCATTGATGATAGCCTGACTTTGGTATGAAGGCTATTTCCCGACTAAACAGTTTCAGGACTTGTAAATAGTGAACAACTTATTGGCAGGCTATTCATTGAATTTCAAATTTGCATTTAAATGTACTTTACTGTATAATATGATGAATTATAAAATGTACTTGGCAGATACAACTGGTTGTCAGTGTTTTTCAAAAATGGCAGTTCATGGCTAGAAAGTATCTTTTTTAACTGATACAAAATGGACACAACACAAATGTTTCTTAAAATAAGATTTTTTAATATTACTTGTTATCATAAAGATATATTTACACACTTTACAGAAATAGAAAATAAAAAACACAAAGCTACGCATGAAAGGAAAAAATAAAATAAGTACTCCAAGAGCTAAAGCTTATCTTTTATAAATTAGAAACCAAAAGTTCAAATATGTACACAGTATTTCAACCATTTCTGATACACTTGTTTTATTCATTTATTTATTTATTTATTTTTGCCCAGTTCAACATCAAAACAGAGACAGGGACTGTACATTTGGCCTGGTGAGTAATATGAACACACACCTTAAACAGGATTAAACAGGGTTCAGAAGTAATACATTGTATTTTTAACGTTATTTAACACTGTTGCAATGGCATGTAAGCCTACAGACTCTGGAGTTCTCCTCAGACTGATCTGAATGATTTTGATGTTGGACGTAGTGGACAAGTACTATAAGTGTGCCATTATAAATGGAGGAGGGCTGATCTATTCTGGGTATAGGGAGCCTCACTTGAGGCTGGGAGATAATGACAGATCATTCGCATTTCCCACAAGAGTTTAAATCTAGTTATCCTGGATTGGATTGCCCGGCCAGTGAAAATGTGTGAATGCACTGGATTGAATCTCAGTCACTTGATCCTGCAGATACCCTGAACATAATATGTGGTGAATTTAGATGTTCAAGATACAATGCAGTAAAACCATGGAATGTATTGCACGCTAACTCTTCTTTTACCTTGATGGCTAAGACAGAATGTTGGACTGATGTTATCAGGAAAGAAATTTGGGCTGCTAGAGAATTGAGAGTTGATAACAGAAATTTGGAAGATAACAAATCACAAAGTTTTCACTGACTGTCTACACTACAGCTAGAGGATGTCACCCATGGCTAAGCTATTGCTAGCTATCTGCTAGCTTGCTCGTTGCTAACCTCCTCTCTTTTCTCTGCACCAGTCACGTTCATTTCCATCCCTCTGCTCATCCCTCATTGTCACACACTCCCAGCCAAACACACATGTTGAAAAGTGAAAAATAGCTAAACACACACAAAAAAAATGTTTTCTGAACTAACATACCAGGGAAACATGCTAACAAGTGCATAGGAACATTACTCAGGCCTTGTGATGTCACAGAGAGATGAGGAATCGTGAGGGAACCATAATGAAAGGATGGGAATAGTTTCTCTTGTGTAAGCCTGGCTGGAAAAGACCATTAGGGGAAAGTGTTATGCTCTGCGAGCATAATGTATTGGTTTAGCATTTCAGTTTGAGCTTGGACACGCTTGTCGTTTTACACCACAAGCCCCATTAACCTGATGTTCAGGGCAAGACTGTGGGCAATGGGTTCTGAGGAGGATGACTGAAATCTTTCTCAGGTCCACGACATACGAAGTTGCAGACTAATTTTCTATCATTGTTACAATCGCAAAAGATACAACTTTCCACACTATAGGCTATTCAAAAAGTAAGCTTTGGACAACCAGCTAGACAAGAATCAAACAAAATAAATTGCAAAGGAAATACACTGGAAAACCATTTCATACCAAGATACTCTTGTTTTCACGGTTTATTTTCCAGCAGCATAATGGAATTGCAAAGTGCAGCCTTGCGTGCCCATACAGAAAAGTCTTGGAGCCATGCCAGGTTGATTGATGGGACTTGTGAATATTGGAGGCTTTGGATCGTGTCATATTTGGTTTTGCATGATCCGATAACCATCATCATGGTGCAGTAGCAGTGATGAGGGTGGTGTTTGGGGGACCAAGACTCAGATTGGTCCTATACATAAATATTGGTTTGCTCCACTCTCTGGAAGGGCAGCTTGGCTGGTGCAGATGGTGAGGATACATTCATGAAGAACAATGTGGAAACAGGCATTGCTCAGCTCCTTAAACAACTTCACTTCTCGGGCTGCAAAATTGTGATTTGGCCAATTATTTTGACCCTGCTTCAACTTCCCAATTGTTGTGGTTTATGTCTCTTGTCTAGTGGCTCTATCTTCCCTACCATGACCCCCAATAATACATGAGACACTCGAGCAAAGCTGTCTCATTCCCAAGGAGCATTAATGAAATCTACATCTCTGTCTCATTGGGCATTAAATAATAAGGGTGCAACTGAAATGATTACTCTTCGCAGTGCCCTAAGATTTAATACATTTTTTATCAAGGTTAGCTTGGGTGGATGAATGAGAACTATGATTTTAGATGGTCTCTTATTAATGAGAGGTTCTTCGTGCTCGGAGGCAGAGGTGCCTGAGAATACTTTTTTCCAGTGTTAGAGAGAGAAATGGTAAGGGAGGGGAGAGAAGTTATAACACTGGGATACTGCAACCAAACATGTTGGAAAACAAGCACAAGTTTCCTGGTATGGTCATTTTGTTTACACTGCTTGTGTTGAAGTGTTTGGTTACAGTCTGATAGTGAAAGTCAGTCATACTGTAGTTAAAACCAGATTTTTACTTATGAGAATGACTGAAAAACAGATTTGCCCATATGCCCCACACATTTCATAAACAACAGGATGGTAGGTAATGGCACTGTATGGTTCTCTCTGGGTCTCAGTTGTGACTTGTTACTTAGTTATCATAGACCATCAGGCGGTTGAGGTTGGAGAGGGGTGGGGTGTGGTTCAAATCTAAGCCAATTTGACAATAAGCTCAGACTGTGATTGGCTTCAGCCAGGCTTGGGGGAAACCCATGTGAAAAAGATTAGCCATCGGATTTAATGGCCCTAATGATCAAAGCCATGACCACCTGTGCTGTGGAAGCGCGAGCTGGAAAGGCAACTGTACCCAACGGAGGGAAATATAACCCTAATGACTTGGAAGGACTGAGTATGGATACATGGCTATAGTGGCGTATACATAGGCAGGGAGAGTAAAGATACAGTATACGAAAATATGCTCATATATAAATGTATGTTGTGTGTTTTATTTAAAATAAATGCGCAAAATAGAGACTGCTCTGATACAGGCTTCTATCACAGCACCCTGAGAAAAAAAGAATTGAAAATAGAACGAAGATATCTAAACAAAACAGTAATATATTCCAGTATGATGGAAAGGCATAGCATTCCGTCAATCAAAGATCTCAGTCAAAGGGTCAATCCAGCCTCATGCTAAACAGTCAGAAAACAGAGCACTATTGGTAGGCTGAACATGGTGGTTTATTTACTGAGCTGACAGATGACAGCTTGAAAGTGTTTTTGGTCTAATTTAACTGTCCTCCTTGCTACCACTGCCTTTAATGGGATTTTATTTCTCTTTTAGAAACGTATCATAATGCATATGTGTCAGTGTTTCGAGACTTCAAACAAGAGGTAATGTGTTTCTCATTTTTCCCTTCCTTTCGTTCTGTCGTTCCTGGCAGCATTGTGGAGTAGGTTATTATTTGGCACTTCATTAAAAGGCGAGCTAGTCTGTCTGTTGAAGCAGACCACCCCTGCCAGTTAACAGTCGTGTAGAACAGCTGCACATGGCAGCAGAGTGGTGAGGAGGCCAGAGAATATGAGTGGGACTGGGATCAGATGACTCTGATTACCAATCAGGACACTGTACTGTTGCATTAAACTTGAGCTCATCTTTAAACCCCTATTTAAATGGGTTCAAAACATGAAAAGAGCTTTGAACTGAATCTGTTTGGATGAAGGAATTGTTGAGTTGCTCAAAGCATTTTTGACAATGCATGTTGTTTAAAGTGGCAAAATGGAATCCTCACCTCAGCCCAATTTTGTTTACTTTACATGTGAATGCTGCTACAGAAATACAAAGCACCAACAACAATGGTAATGTAGCCAAAATGAATGTAATGGTTTCAATGTTTCTCTACTTTCTGAAAATAAATCCTTGGATCTACTTCCTCCTAGGCAAACAGGCTAAACTGGCTGCCATTGTATGATCTTGTATAAGTGTTGGATAACTGCAGTCATCAAATTTGGGAACTCTGCCTCTGCCCTTCCTCATAATCACCACCCTTTCAATAGTAAAGCCAGAAGTAGCTACACGGCAATGGAAATAATGGCTGTGGTTACCTTAGCATTTGAGAGAATGGAAATACCACACCATGAGAAGTGACTGGCGCTTTAAGACTAAGACTGTTCAGGACCGGCTGTCCCTCGGCCACACGTCATGCAAAGTGTGCGACACCCAGGGAGACAGCTATGACAGGGCTCTAGAAAGCAAACGATAGAGAAAACACTTGGGAGGAGACAGAGATAGAGAGTGAGGGAGTGAGAGCGATAGAGACGGAGAGATAGAATCTGGTAGCTCGGGCTCAATACCCCCCCATCCCCCCTTCCCTGCCCCCGATCCTTCTCAGAGCTGAGGGGGAGCGGCTTGTCCTGATTTTTTAGTGGACAGAAGAAGAGTTGCTTGAAGAACCAGCAGGTGCTATGGACATCACTCTTCAGGCTGGGCAGGCGTAGGCCCCTGGTTGCAAGGCCCCCCAAGGCAAAGGAAGAGCATAGGAAACAGAACCTGGGGGAGGGCGCTCGAAGCAGTGCCTGAAAACAAAGAGGAGAAAAACCGCCGTGAGCACTCTTTGCTTTTCACAAACATTACATGAGTCATGCAGACACTTCGTTTTCCCTTTATAACAGGAAACCCCTGAGGGACTGGACCTGCAGAAGTTTCTTATCCTGCCGTTGAATAATGCAATATTGAATTGAAAAAAAGTGATGGAACATTATCGTTTTCAGACCCATATATCGAGCTGATTTAAATGCATAGATAAAAGTGTACTGTCTCAGGGAGAAAGAAAACAATGACATGTCTCAGGCATAAGTTATACAGCCTACTGTCCACATGGCACTGGATGAGTTCCTCATAGGGGTCAGTCTTTTATCTTCCAGTAACTTTTATCTTCTCGGTTTTATGATAACTCAGGGAGATGCTAGATGGCTAGCGCTTACACAGTCAGCTTTGTTGCACACTAGCATGGTCCTTTGACTGATTACAGAGAGCTCTTGTTTCTAGATGGCATATTTCTGTGGTTGTGTAATGCCAGTGCACCAAACCATATTTAAGTGACCTCTCACTTGTAATTTTTGTTTGTGTCTACATATTGTTTATTTTCTCTTTGGAACTGCATAATGTGAGCATTGAAGCTCATTCAGGCAAGGCCCTCTGATTGCATAACAGAGAGAATGCCTGGGGTGAAATTTCTTTCTGCACATTGTTTAGATGAAATCTGTGTCTCACTTCATCTATATCTCAATTACCAAGGCTTTGAACCTTATGTCCTGTAGTCTGTTTGTGTCATTGCTGTGGCGGGGACTTGAACATACTGATAGTTCACCATCTCTCAGCACCTCTTCAGCTCCTGGACTTCTTTCTGTCTCAAGGGGATGACCGCAGGTTCCTGCGTTTCTTCCAGTGTTCCCTCACATCTGGATTATGTCATGCATTAAAGCCCCGCTCATCTCTCACATTTGTCTCAGGCGTCAATATACAATGTATGAGCTAACTTTCACACCGAAATGGAGTGGTGGGGGTTGGGGAGGAAAGGATCTGAAAAACTTAACTGTCAATCCTTACCCATACACAGAGGTACACTAATTAGGAAGAGACCTATTATGACTTATCCACATGTATCTGGAATGAGGAAAGAAGTCACTCTTTTTTGTTCTGATCTCAGATCTCTCCTCTTGGGTGTATCCCACATGCTTTCCTTCCAAGGAGCAGAAGAAGAAAGCAGGAGACAGGAACAAAGACCGAACCTTTAAAGCTGATATGGTCTCAATGTTTCCCATAGGAGGGCTCCCTGCTGATTCTCAGCCCTGTGAAGAGTTCATTCCTCTTGTCAGGCACTCAGATGCACTCATTGCATTAATGCACTCAGCTGGTAAAAGTGGACTGGGGATGCTGGGGAGGCTGGGGAGGCTAGGGAGGCTGAGGAGGCTGGGGAGGCTGAGGAGGCTGGGATGGCTCTGGGGTTTTCCCATCCTGGAGACGGAGCACCAGCAAAGATTAAATGTATCTGACTCTCAAACAAATTCACACTTTAGTTATGTGTGTGAATTTTATTATGCAACATAGAGTCTCTAACGTGACTGAACCTTTGATTAAAATTTAGTGTATCTATAAAGAGTGTAATTATGTTCTCAATTAAGGACAGTTGATCATCTTCCTTTCGTGTCTCCTAATCTATATTTCAACCAACATAGACCAGTAGCTTGATTGGCATTCTGGTCAGGTTCAGCTGGCACTTTGGTTGGAGTAGAAAAAAAGAGATTCACTGAATGAGGTGAACTATGAACCTGAGTAAGGCATGAGAGGAGCTGTAGACGGGCTAAACAAAAAGAGAAATCTTCGTCTTGTTGTGATTGAAGTGGTGTTTGTGGAGACAGCATTGTGAGTCAGTGAGCCATTCCCTTTTATAGAGCTTCACAACTTCCTGAAGCTCCCCTCATTGTGTGGTCACCATTCTGATGTTGAAAACAAGCATTGATCGCTCGACGCACAGAGAGAATGCTCTCATTTTAATGGCCGTGCAGAGCTTTGAGCTTCTGAAGTGCCATGTTTTTCCTAAAACACAGAATCCCGTTGCTTGAGCCTCTCTCTTTGTTTTCCTACCGTTGCGCCACTGCCTCTGAAGTTTCCGTTGGGCAAGAGATGGGAGACAAAATAATTCTCAACACTAACCAAAAAATGCATCGGAACTATAACACTCCATAATTCGCCACAGATTGCAAAACCTATAAATTAGGGACTTCTCAGACTGGAGCATCTCACCTTCTGTGCCATTAATTTGCTTTCCTTTAAATCAGATTAACCATGCCTTGAGAGAATGACATGTCTGTCACTCCCAACATAGCCCCCTCTGGTATGAGGTTAATTTATGGTGGGCCTTTGCAGGCTGGCGCTGTGTGGTTGGCACCTCCTGCAGGGTATTGTGCCCTACGAAGCTCCCAAGCTCCCCTGGCTCACACGGGGTCTGGGAGAGATGTAGAAATGGGCCGATCTCTTCTCTGCTCATGGATAGGCTGAACTGAGGTCCTCTATTTAACGGTTGTTCAAAAGGTCAGCAAGTGCAAATACAGAGAGGCTTCATGCTAGCAGCTCTGAATATGTTTTAGTCAAGAGTTGATATTTCCTCACTTTCTACATTAGTAGTGATGCTACTGGTTGTATCACAGGCCATTCAGTGAAACCTGCTCTGAGTTACAGTAATTGCATGACACAGGATTTGTTTTTGTTGGAGTGTCAAAATGTTCATACCGATAGAACTCAGAATAGGTGAAAACATCAATACTTTCCTTGGTTTATGGATGAAAGAACTTTCAGGCAAGGCTTATTTGTCTTAACAGAAAGTCAAATAATTCTTGTGAAAGATTCGCCATGGAGGTACTGCTGAGAAACTTAATTCCAGCAAGTATTATCTTTGGTAAAGGATTTTAATTGACTTGATCAGATTGTAGGTGGATACTCACAGATCTTGAGTTGACACACAGGTAATATTTCTAAGAATAAACTTCTCTTCTCAAAAGACAGCATATTTGGTTTCATCACATAAACACGACTGGAGCACTGTTGAGACATTAAAATGGCTGGGCTACAGTCCAGTAATCTGCTTCTTACATAGTAATTCTCAGTGCCAACAATAGCCTTCCTGTGTTGTGGTTGAGTTAAGAGTGGGGCTGCGACGTCCATTAACAGATTTCCCATCTTCTTGTAACAGTTTCACTTTTCCATTTACTGTCTAAACGCAATGAGGGACCCTGCCAGGAGAAGAGTCAGCCTGGCGGACTTCAGGACCTTACTGTACACTAGCCGCTTGGAAATCCCTTCCATTTGGCTACAGCAGGTTCGTATGAATTCTGGCTCCTTCTCTCTTTCTGACTATAATAGACTGCCATTGGTGGGAAGGCTGTGTCAACCAAAATGATGCAAATCACACAGTGTGACAGTAGCATTGGTCTCACCTTGCTTTAGAATGGCATGGGCCCCTTGTGGGAGAGACGGGGCCGTGGGCGTCTCCTCTTCCAGCCGGCTGGTCTGTGGGTCTGACCGCCCCTGACGGGATTCTGCTGGACCACCTTCCTCACGGTGGCCGCCTCCTCCAGCGCTCTGCCATGCTCCGTGGAGGTCATGGGACCTGCAGGAGAAACACAGGAGGCGGCTGTTACGCACACGCCAAACGTCCACCTCTGAAGACCCATAATTCGTCTCGTTTTTTGGGGTTGGTGGGCTGGTTCAGCTGCTTGAGTGTGTGGAGAGTGTGTATTGAGATTCAAACATCACATAGAAATGGTGGATGAGGTAGTCAAATGTGTATAGACAAGAGCATGTGTGTGTGGGCTTCTTTCAGCCCACCCAGCGTCAGAGTTCATCAAGTCAACGTAGTGGAACCAAACCAGGCCATATGGAGCTCAGTGAGAAACTCAAACCCTGGTGTCTCATGTCCCCTGTCACTCTGCTTAAGATTACACATGTCTCGCACACCAGCCTCTCTGGAGGTGCATCTCACACCACCCCTAGGTCTGACCCAAGATAAGACAGGCTGAATGGTAGCGTGAGTGTGTGTGCGTGCTTTGTGTGTGTGTGTGTGTGTGCGTGAGTGACTGATTCCAGATGTTTCTGGTCATCTCTCAATAAGTTTGGTCTGATCCTATAAGCCACTCTCTCCCAAATGCTTCCAAATAGTTTGATCCACGTCAGTGTCTCGGTAACCTTTCAACCCGCCATACATCCTCAAGGGAAGACTTTTTGGGTGGTTTCCGTGCAGTATCTGGATATGTTATTTGATATTTAACACGGTTGATCTTTCACACCACAGATTTACTTCTTAAGTCCAATGAAATTTAAATGTAAGCTTTAGTTAGACACTTTATATGGTTCTGTCAGAAAGATTGAAAGTCTCAGAGTGGAAACTTCCAGCCAGACTAAATCTACTGCAGTCAAATGTTTTCATATCCTTATGTTCCATTATTTTGCTAGGTTACTAGATGAATTAATCAAGTAAGGTACTAATCTCCTTGAGTTAGCCTAGCTATTCATTAATCAGTCGATTGTAGATCAATGGAGTAGGCTATTTAAGATTATTGTCCCTATAAAGTCCCTTTAGAAGTCAATCAAACACAGATTGATTCAAACTGTATGTCCTACAATAGGGATCTTATACAAAACATTGTGCCACTCAGAGACACAGTATTCTCCTCAAAAGTAAAAAAGAATTCCCTATAGTCATTGTCTGTCACATACCTGTGTGACATCACTAACAGGGGGCCATGACATTCCAGACTCCTCCCACGAGAGAGACTGGCACCATTTTTAGAATTCTCCAGAGAGCAACCATTCTTGGTTTTATGATGCTCTCCTACCATCCTCCTAAAGATAACTCCACACTCTCCCACAGAGGTGGGAGAAAGGGAGCTGGGTTACTTAAGACTGCATTGGAGCAGCTGTCTAAACCATGATGATGCCAGGCTCCAGTGATTCTCTTAATTGACCAGCTTTGTGTAAAGTGTCTAGAGCCATCTCTGCTTCCTGGCTCGTCTCCTGTGGCCACATCCTGCATTCAGCATACACAAACAGACCAGGAGACAAGGAGGCTAACATGACGCTAACATGGCCTATCAATAGGTGGGGATTTCAGACCAAGGTTCAACACATACTTCTCTAATGCATTCTACATGTTATATCCTCTCCATCTGATATGGTGAACTAGTTTAAAAGGAGGACAGCTTTCTGCAGCTTTCAGCAGAATTTACAATGGGCATGCCATCACAGTAAAAGCAAGCCTGTCTGCATACATACAGCACTAAATAAGATCTATAAAACTCATCAAGCTTCTACACACAGTGTCTAAGTACTTCCACTGACAAGGTTGGGAGGGAGAGGGAGAACTAACGGTTGCCCAGCTGCCAACCACTATTGCTCTAGAATCTGCAACTTTTCGGTTTTCATGCATTTTCAATTCATAGCCCCTTAAAAACCAAACGTCTCGAGTTGTCCTAGCTAATATTCTTCGAGATGAAAATAAGATATTTGCGGCCGAACAGTGGGCTAATTCATTTGTGCCAGTGAAAGACAGCATTTAAAACAGATTTAAAACCCATCTTTTCCCTGGGTACTCTAATCCACAAATTATCCTCATGTTATTGTACCAGATACAGAATGAATGAGGGACGTTTACACATTCTGACAGCGTTCAGCTAATTTTCTTTCTAATCTGAGGGATTTAATGTGTAGAAAATTGCCATATGGAAGCTGCTTCAGGGTCTGACAGGAGCTCTCACCCAGGGCCCCATCTAGGATTGCCCCCTGAAACACCCTCTCCAATGGAACTGAGGAACCACAGCATGGAGGCCCAAGTCTGGACCATGCCAGACCTGACAGTACGACCATTAACCAGCCCTCTCCAACCCCCCACCGTGACTTATGTGAGTGGCAGGCTGTTTTAACAGGCTCTGCACAGTACAAACTAGAAACCCCCCAAAAGCAAGCTCACACAGGCTCACAGACACACATACACGCTGACACATGTACTGACACACACACACATACAGACTCTCACGAGGCAAGCCAAGCCATACAGTAATTACACCTGGGCCGGCTGCACTGAACACAACTCATCCCCTGCTTTCCTCTGGACGGCCCTGTCTGTCATAACCCTGGACTGTAATGAGACAATTTAGATGTTTCCTGCCCTGGCAAGCTGTCAGCCACTGCTTGGAGCCGAGCTTTGAGGGGAGCACATCTCCTGACAAATCTCGGCCCCAGTCGTCGCTCCACAGGAAAGAAAAGTTTAATGAAAGCTGCTAAAAATACACCCAGTCCCAGTGATAAGACTGACAGTTATGGATTAACTCCTACTGCCAGGGGGAAAAACATTGCGCTGGGCAAGACATGATATAGCAACTTTCCACAGTAGCCATATCCACAGCCATGATGGCCTGAACGAGGCAGCAGCCATTACAAATGAATAAGACATTGATTGAGTGCTCAGTATTGTTATCATTAGTTAATGCAAATTTTATCTGCAAAAATACAAATCATTGTATTGCTGTGGAATTGGAACTCTGGAAGTCTGTACTGCATTCCATCTGATCCTCCCTTCATGGGATTCCCATAGACAAGATAAGCTGGTGAGGAAACAATATGGTCGTACGATAGTTCTCACGATAGCACGTCCTTATCTTGAGGTCTGACCTCAAAGCCCAGGCTTTGCCCTCATCCCAGCAATCCCAATGTTTTTTTTTCCCTCCCCATTGGTAATTCCCTAATTAAACTTTAATAAAGAGGGAATTTCTGGAATGCATGGTTATTGCCACCACTACTGATGCCTTTCCAGGCTGGAGAGAGGAGCAGGGGAGGGAAAGAGAGAGGAGAGAACAGGCAGTGTCACAGACTGGCCAGTTTCCAGACGAATGATGAATAGCTGGTCAGCAGATATCTAATTCTCTGTTCTCGCCTCCACACCCTCCTGAGGTGCTATCCATTATGTTGCCTTTTTCGTCTCAACCTCCTTGCTCTCTCTCTCTCTCTCTCTCTCTCTCTCTCTCTCTCTCTCTCTCTCTCTCTCTCTCTCTCTCTCTCTCTGTATCTGTATTTTTTTCTCCCTGTCATTCCATCTCATCCTAGCCCAGTACTTTGGACAGCCTTTCCTTGTCAATTCCCCCCTTCACTGATCACCCTGGGTGAGTTTTACATCTCAGAGCACTTGTCTGTCATGAGAGAAGAGAAATGGATACCCGCTGGTGTGTTGCCAGGTTCATCGATTTCCAACCCCCCTACCCCCACACTCTTCCCCCATTGGATATTCTGAGCCCCTGTAAGTCCAGGATATGGCACGATGATGGGGGGAAGCACAGTGGGCATGATGGATGCAAAAAAATAAAAAATTGGTTTGTTTCTGCAGAACCAATAATGCCACAATCGAGCTCTAGCCTTCGGGAATGGGAGATTCAATCTCTGGCTGGCAGTGATAAACAAGCAATAGGTGAGAGGTCTGCTCTATCTGTTAACAGATTAAAGCTGCATGAACGTGCTTGATCATGCATAGCTGGAGAAATTGAAATATTGCTTTGTTTAATTTTCAGTGTGTAACAATGAATTGATAGACCGTTGTGTCAAATCTTATCTGTTTGTTTACTGACACAGTCGTGGTCATTGTCGCGCTACACTGATTATCAATCAATTGTGTCCCTTCATATTGATCGACTTTCATGGACGGTAGGGCATTCTATTCTCCATCTCCCGTGCTTTCTGCTCCTATAATCTGTCTCTCCTCACTACTCTCCCAACAGCATGTCCAAGCACGGAGCAGGGAGTGATGCAGTCAAAGAGGCTTCTGATGCATGAACAAACATCAGTGGAACTGAAAGCACTGGCCTAGAACTGACGGGTGACAGGAGAGGACAGGAGGCCCAGAGTGCCACAGGGTTGCACCGCCCATTCTGGGGACATCATGACGCTCCTAATTGATCTTGGCACAAGCTAAGTGCCTCCTGTCACAGATGATGGGGCATCATAATGAGCTTCATCTATTCACAGATTAATTATCCGTTAAAAACTTGTATCGCCAGAGGCCTGTATTCAGTACACATTAAAGCACATGATGTTCCCTTTCTACATTAGACCAACATGGACATGCAGGTAAAGGGATGATGCATTCACGTTCGGACTTCATGGAATGAGGAAGTAGGCATATTCAGTCAATGTAGCACAAGCTATGTAATGTACTGAAGTAATTATATACTCTGGATCTAATTGTCCATAGGGCTATAATGGTTAGTTGTGATATATTGTGAGGGATTTCCAGGAAAATATGTACAAAACAAAGCATGGATAATTCACATTTGAACCAACCTTTTGAATATCTCCTTTTTACTCAGTACATGTTGTGACTCGTTGTTCATAAGCCTATATAATCCTTACGGGGAACACTGCACAGTGTTTCTGTGCGAATAAATACCCTACTGTGTGTAGCCATGGTTGTTATCCTGACATTGGAAGTGCTCCATCACCTGATTTGTATCCTCCATTCACTAAACTGAGCGGACTAGCATTAGCACGGTATCTTTAGCAGGCTGCTCCAGCTACACAGACACGCTAACCCAAAAACCCAGACACACACTTTCGTCAGGCCCGGAGACGTCTCTCTCTCCAGGAGCCCATAAGGGGATCAGGAGCATTTAGGCAGAAAGGAGACGTGTTAATCGTGCCAACGCATTCTCCTAGCTTAGCCTAGTGTAAGCCTCTGATGCTTCCACATAGCATAATGTCGCAGGCGGTGGATTTGCTAGCCGTCTGTTAGCCTTCTTGCACGTCCACTTGCTACAACTTCAGAGAGGGAATGCAGCACAGGAAAGCAACACTTCTCCCTCCCTTTTTACAGCACTCACAATCGACAGGCTCTATTCTCCATGCCTTTTGAAGCTGTTGAGTGTGTGTGTGTGTGTGTGCGTGCTGCTTATCGCATGCCTACCAGTAAATAAGGGCCTTGGCAGAAACTGGTACCAATCTCTAGCCGATTTTCAGACCACGTTACCATGGCAGCCACTGTGAAAGGCGCTCAGTTAGGAGCAAAGAATGACATTGTCAGTTGGAATGGATCAGGTTTCCAGTGTACAAATTTCAGCACACGAGCCATGAATCCTTGATTAGGCTGACTTACGGCTGCTGTATTTTAACCCTTCCCCTTGTGGAAGGACTCGAGAAAGGAGATCTCCTTTTTCTTTCCTTTTCCAGCATTTCCTTATGGAGGAAAAGCTGGGCCACAGTGTTTCTCTGGGATGTTTGTTTGGGTGGTGAATGCTGTCTCCCTGCTGCCCCGCACTGTTTTATATGCAGCATTGTTATGCAGTGATAGAACCGAGCTTCTGGCTGAAGCAAAGGCCGTCTTTGTTTCGTTCAACTCCATAGAGGAAACGAAAGTGCATGAAAAGTTCTGCC
This sequence comes from Hypomesus transpacificus, assembly GCF_021917145.1. Taxonomy (NCBI): domain Eukaryota; kingdom Metazoa; phylum Chordata; class Actinopteri; order Osmeriformes; family Osmeridae; genus Hypomesus; species Hypomesus transpacificus. Next base: position 9,548,178 of record NC_061060.1, read on the forward strand.
CGTTGCCCAGGCTCTTAACTTTAACCCCTTTGTAAGCCCGCAAAAATACCCCCCTCTCCGTTCTGGTTAAGGGCTCGGAAACAAATTAAAAGCTAATTGTGTAGCCCTCTACACTCTCTGTTCCTGCAGATGTCCTTTTGAGTCCCTTTACCCCCTATGTAGACAGCAAAGTCCCAAACCCTCAGTGAACTACACATGCTCCCAAATGAGTGAGTGTGTAGTGATGAGGTGCGAGGCAGGCTGTTCTGGTATGATCAGAGCACTGTGCCTTCAAAGGCCCTGCAGTGGTGGTGGCGGCAGCTCTGGGCCAAACTAATGAAGCCACAGGGTCCGCCCTCCGAACACCCCCCCTCCCCCAACAGCACTGCATCCTCTCATCCCCCCTCCCTCTCTGGTTCTGGGGGTGAATACTTGGCTAGAGGTTACCATAGGTTGGGCCCTGCTAAACATAGGGAAATCAAAGAGCTGATCACGCAAAGCATCTTAAGTGAGACTTCTCCCGAATTGGCTTCCAGGGTAATGGCACGCTGTCTCAAAGAGGATTTAACCCTGAGGGGGGTGGAGGTAAGCAGGTAAGAGAGGACATGCCCTGCTGGCCTCACAAACCTGGACGTTCCAGTCAGCAGGGTAGGCAGGAAGGTAAGAGCCACCATCCGTAGCTCTAATCTCCAGGGACAGTATGCCAAGGGCAAAGGATCCTCCAACAGACCGTTTCCATGGGCACGCTAATCAGATGTGAAGCATAGCCCCTCCCTCTCCTGTGTCATCACTGTTCCCCTGCTGTGAACCTACATGCCTTCTCTCCCATTGGAGGGGAAGTCTGTGTGTGTGTGTTTGTGTGTGTTTGTGTGTGTGTGACGCCACTGAGCAAGGTTTACTGCAGCTCTCAAGTCTATGGGGAGCATCACATCCCCCATAGGATGAGCTTACAGGAAAATAGCATCTCCATTGCATCAGGCTGTGCAATCTCTCAGCCAACGGGAGCTATATGACAAACAGCTATTCCAAGGAAGGTCTGGCAAGACAAATACACATGGGTTACCTGAATCTGTTCCAGTACTGTTTCTCCAACATTAACATTCACTTTTCAGCAACTGTGTGATTTATTTATGTGAGGATTACATTTACAACATACAGCATATTAAAATTGCCCCTGGAGGTAATGTTGAAAGAATACCTCCAACAATCTTTCCAAACATATAAAGCTAAACTATAAAATTCAGGAGACATTTTATTGATACCTGAACTACCATAGGTCAACCAACTTGAGTTTTTATGGCTGAAATCCATGACATTTTTATCAACTGCTTAACATATCCTGCATCTCGTATCCAGGTACATGTACATGTTTAGAAATGCCATGTATTGTTGTTGTCTTCCACTTAAACAAACAGCTGTTCAGCGTCAGGATCTGGAGGGGAGTGAGGGAGCTTCTCCACAAGGAGGGAAGCGTGCATGAACACAGTGGGAGGCCCTGCCCTACACCCAAAAATAGCAAGCAGGAAATCCTATTCTCCACTATAAGGTGAAATCAGACGCTGTCTTTTTATCGACCCACGTTTGAACACTCGCTGGCGTGCATGAAATAGTCTCAGGGTAAAATATCATTGGTAATCAAAGAGGGAGAGAGGACAACTTCCTCACACATGAATAATTTATAGTTTCATAAATGAATGATTCCCGTGTAGCGAATAAAGGGACCCACCAGGGCACAGGAAGGAAGTGGATCTAATGGTTTTCATTTTCATGCGTTTCATTTCAATCGGGTGAATAAACTAGCATAAGGTGCACCTTGCCTGTCTGTCTTTTAGAGAATAAAAGGTGTGGGCCAGACTAGGATTTCCTGTGGCCTGAGGCATTGCATTTAGGATGATCCCTGTGGGGATGCTAGTAAATGTTCCCAAACTCTACTAAGTCCCTCCGAACAATCCATAGCTCCTGATGCAATCTCCAGAACTTACCTCTAGTTCAGTTTATAACAGTATATAATACAGGCCAGCTGTTTAGAGCTTTGGACTGGTAAAATGAAATATGAAGAATCGTTAATGGTGTCTAAATAGCCTTATTATTACAGAGACCGTCGCACCTTTGATCCTATACTGTCAAGTCGACTCTGTTCCCTAAGTGATGTCCAGCTGCTTCTCTGCATAAGTTTTACATAGAATTATGAATAGCTGCACATGAAACAAAAAAAAATAATTCACAGGGAAACCATATCTGTGACTACTTCAGTTCTAGAGTAATATTTTGCCATTCCATGTTCTCGCAAATTGAGCGTGAAAGTAATTAAAGCCCATTCATTCCACAACTCCAGATATTTATTCTGCGGTTTGGTGTGCTGTTAATAAAAATGTCCTGCTGTGGTCCTATCAGATGAGACACCATTATAAATCTAACACTTAATGTTTAAACATAGAGCCATAAATCACGTTAATATTGGGCCCCAATGGAAAATAGTGTGGCGTTTGAAAATATCTGGCTTTAATTAAGTTGTCGGGAGACAGACTCACTGGAGCTCTGCTGGCCTGGGGATAGGGCCTGGTGGTCAGGGGAGGCCTGGTTATCATGATGGCTGTTCGCACCCCTGAGGCCCCAGGCAGCGGGCTCACCACTCTAAGGGGAGGGTCACACAGCCAGGACCCAGCAACAGGCCCCAGAACCATGGCTTCCAAGACACCTCTCTTTCAATTCAAATGTGAGACACTTTTATATCTCCCCCACTTGTCCACCTGCAAAATGGGAGAAGTCAGACGAGACCACCAGCTGTGAATGTCAGGACTGGTGTGCTCCCTCTACCCTGGAAGCCCACACGGCTTTCTCTTCCTCTGCCCTGGCTCTTCTTTCATCCCTCTGTTTTCTCCTCTCCATGTGCTCTCTACCACGTTTCTAAGTGAGTGGATTTATTCATTCAAAGGAGTTCTGAATTACATTACACCGGCCAAGCAGTCACACATGCCAAAACATTCACCAGCTGAATCCTCCAGGGAGTGTTAGCCCGAAGGTTAGTCTCATATCCTTACCAAATGACTTATGATTTCCTTCAAATCTCCTCCCTTCCCCTACCCTTCTTGAGTGAGGATTATTTTTAGGAAGCCCAATGTGAGGGGGAGTAATGTGGATGTATGAGGTGGCTTATCCCAAAAAGCCCACTGTCCAAACTCCCCCTTGAGACTATTATGGGTCACATATTTTACAGTAAATCAGGTCTAATGGGATCTTTACATGTGCTGGGATAACCTGGACAACATTTTTACAATGAATGGGAGTGCCACAATTGGCCACAGTTATGCCCTCCGGAAAGTCATCATGCTGTACGAGATGTTTAGCTAAAACCAGGTACTGGATAGCCACAACCCACGTTGTCAAATGCTGTAGACGCAGATGCTGATTTCCGTGTGTACTAAAGTGCGCATGTGTGTTTGTTTGTGTATGTGTGTGTGTGGGAGTCTGTGTGTGTGTCCTGTCTGCTGCAGACAAGCCACCCTCATCTTAGGCTTCAGCAGCCTGTTGGCTTTGATTCTTTGCAAGTGCTGCGTAGAAAAGATAACCAGGTTGTTCACAAAGTACATCTGATCCACTGACCTGTGTGTGTGCGTGTGTGTGCATGTGTGTGTGCGTGTGTGTGTGTGAGGGTGTGTGTGTGTGTGTGTGTAAATAAGGGTAAGCCCCCACCCAGTAAGCCCCTGCGCCTCAAAGAGCGTCTGTATGATTCTTCATAATCCTGTAATAACTTTTCCCCCCATGGCCCCCCTCTAAAGAAGCAGTTTGCCCACTGTTATTATGTTATTGCAGGACATCTGGAAAAGTTTGGATGTTTCTCTTTTCTCCGAGGCCTCTATAATCACGACGGCCTACACAATCATCTTGTGTACATTATCTGGGTCAGTGTGTAGGAGCTGAGATGATCATTCAAGACTTCCTGGCCACTGTTACTTTAGGTCCATTGGTGTTGTTTAACCAAATATCCCATTCCTTTTTAAAGAAACATTGAGTGTGTGTAGGTACCTATAGGACGTGTTGTATTTATTTAGCCGGCCTCTCAGTGGCGCTGCCTAATTTTGACCCTTGGAGCCAAACAGCTGAAAGGAACTAGGTACTGTGTGTGGGTGCCTCATCCCTCTGCCAGCAGCACATCAAAGTTTCATCCAGAATAACAGCAGTGCTGACAGCTTTGGTGAAATGCCCCCACCTCCTCCCCCTCTTCTCTATGGAAACCATTTCTTTCACAGATAATGTCAGGGATCCAAAAACCCTCATGCCCTCCAACACACACACAAACCTCACCTGTTCAGTTGAGCTCCAGTAGAGTCAGAGTCAACTGGGCAATTAAAATTGCACACCTCAGGGGCTTTCTATGTGTGTGCTCGCGTGTGTGTATCAGACGGCTTGTTTTCCTCCCCAGTGCTCAGGGAGTTAGCCCATGTTTTCAGCCTGTGAGGGATGGGTCTTTGATATGTTTGAAGGGCTGACAGGCTTGAGAGGCCAGCCTGTTTCCACAATAAGGATTGTTTACATACCAGCCCTGAGAGTTATGGGAGAAGGAAGTGCGATCGTCCTCCGAATGAATTATGAATACCACGTCTGGGGCAGTGGGCACTCTCGGCAGAGTGCTCTCTGGAAATGGGTTGTAGTGTGCTGTTCAGGGATGCTGATATGTCATCCACAAGGCCACAGTCAGTTTGGGAGTTGATAATGAGTGGGAAGGTGGATGGAGGTTGATAGTTAGTCACTGTTGCCTGTTGCACTTCTGACTGCCACACGCATGCTCGCACGCGCTCAGTCCCCACCCTTTCTCTGCCTGAATGGAGCCTATGCTTGAGCCTTCAGGAAATACATTCAGCAGCTACACCCTCACTCGCGCACACACACGCGCCAGAAAGAGATAGCCTAGCAAACTCCCGGTGAACTGGAAAAGCGTTTGTCTGAAGATGAAAGGCTTCACACCCTCTGCCTACACACAGAGCCTCTTCCAACACCTTCCCGCGACAGCGCATGCTGTACAGCAGAGGCTTGGGCTGCACGGACAGACTCCAGCCTCCGCCGTAGCATCCCTCCCCACACCCACCGACGCTGCAATACCACAGCATCCTCTCCTTCCCCTTCCTTTTCTCCCCCTGCCTCTCTCTCTGACGCTCCCTCTGCCTCTGCCTCTCCCTCTGACGCTCCCTCTGCCTCTCCCTCTGACGCTCCCTCTGCCTCTCCCTCTGCCTCTGCTTCTTCCTCTCCCTCTTCCTCTGCCTCTCCCTGTCATCGGAGCTGGATTACTACGCTGGCAGACAGGGAACGGGCCGGCACATGAACAGCATGACCTGAGAGACGTGAGGAAGAACAAGCCTGGAGGCACAAGCCTGGAGGCACAAGCCTCCTGTTCCTCCGTCATCGGAGCACACGCGCAGCACGGGGCTCTCAGGCGCGGGGCGTTCTCAGCCACACGCAGGGCGTGAAAAAAAGAGAAAAAACACACTGACCGTAATGCAGGGTAATTGCTTCCCATTTACGCGTGTGCCGAAAGCCTGAGACTAAAATAGCATGTCACCGTAATGAATGTGCTGGGAAGCATGGGTACTGAGAGAGCTGCACCTCGCACTTTGATATACGCAAAGTGGACAGCACCTTATACACACACACAGGTAGGCACCCAGGCATATATCTACTCTGCACAGGGAAACATACAGTCCACAGCAAAGCACAGACATGCAGATACAGCTTTGCAGACAAACACACTGCGAAAGAGACACAATGGACAGCGCCTTCCACCTTCCACACACATGCCTGCCAGCAGTGGTTCATAGGTAGGTGTCAGTCCTCAGAGAATGAGCAGCAGACATTTACACAAGCCCCGACTGTTGTTTTCTTACACTACACTGTCACTTGAACCACATCTGTGGCTTGGCCACCTAACTGACCCCTACCGTCACATACTCTTCTTACCCAACCAGGCGTGTGCCTTGTTCTCTGTAGAAATTGTTACTCGTCAAACAATTTGTAGCCGAGACACATATTCTTTTCATACTGGAATCCAACACAATGGCACCAGAGCTGCAGTGGCACTTTACGGAAATGTACTGTGACAAATGAGCTCCTCAGGAGACCCTCTCTGGTGGAGCCATACATCTGGGATGTATGTCCTCCCCGTGGAGACACACTGAACACAGTCACGGCCATCACCGAGACGACCCAGATGGAAGGATTACCATTAGAACAAGCACGCATTAGCAAGCATCATATGTGACCCTATAACGTCTATAGACTGTGATTCAGCCAGGTAGCTTGTACAACATGCACCTTATCCTTGAATACAGTGTACCACACCACCTTACAGTACATGTGCAGTGCACATCTTTCATAACAGCCACAACAGCCATCCATATATCCAGCCTCTCACTGAGGCATGGCACTCTGCATAGACAGCAATAGCCATCAATAAAAGCCTCTAAATATTTCACATCACAAGTCACAGTGTCTGCATATCCTCAAACAGAATCCAGCACAAGACAAACCCATGGCACCTTTAACTTCCATATCAACCCCCCTAGCCACAATAACAGAAGGAAGCACTGCAGTGCAGTACTGTACAAAACCAGGTGCTGATATTGCTTGTCTTTTAGAGCCAACAGAATGCTAACCATGCTGGGTAACTGATCAACTACAGCTGCCTGGCCGAGCCCAAGACTAAAACATAGACAGAAAATACAAGCAGAATACAGAGGCCACAGGCAACAGCCTGGGAGCCTGTGTAACACTTACCAGCACTGGCAGAACACAGCAGACACACCAACAGCACAATCACCAGCGTCAGGATCTTCACATTCATTTCTGCACTCCCCTCTGGCTCTCCGTTAGTCGCTCACTGATATACTGTAGTGGTGTGTGTGTGTGTGTGTGTGTGGATTGGAGAAAGGGAGAGGGAGGGAGAGAGACAGAGAGAGCAGTTGAGCGAGCGAGGGAAGGAGAGAGGGAGAGAGAGAGAGACTGTGTGTGTGCCTCTGTGTGCACGGTGGTAAGTGTGTGTGTGTGTGTGGCTCCTTGCCAGTGTGTGTGTGTGTGTGTTTGTCTGTTTGTGCGTGCGTGAGTCTAAATGCGTATTTGTATATCAGTGTGTGACAGCGCCACTCCAGGACTGAAGGCACGTCTTTATCGGAGCTGAGCGGCGGAGGTGTGCGTTGTTTCTCCTCTCTCTGAGCAGGCAGGCAGGCAGGCAGGCAGCCTCGGACAGGTTCAGTGGAGCTGTGAATGTGCTGGTCGTCAGCTTGCAGCAGGTCTGTGTACAAGTCCTGTTTGGCTCGGATAAGGAGCTCCGTCGCTCATGTGGCTTATGTATCACTGACTCTGTGGGTCACGGAAAAGGGGGCCTCCCCACCCCCCATGTTGCCCGCCCCCCTCCTCCCCCCCCCCCCCCCCCCCCCCCACACACACACATACTCATTGACCCTCCCACTAAAGAGAGAGAGACAGAGATAGAGATAAAGAGAAGCGGGGGTTGGGGAGGAGTGGGGTTGTTAGTGTGTGTGTGTGTGGTGGGGGGGGGGGGGGGTCCAGGTTTATGATAATACCCAAACAGATGCTCTTGTTGAAAACTCTTTGAATTGCAAAGAGGTTGCATGCCAGGAATCTACCAATCAAAATACCAGCTTATAGGGGGGAGTGGATGAAAGAAGGGAAGGTGGGAGATGAAAGAAAAGAAAAAATAGGTTCATGTTTTCCTGCTTTTGTGTCTTTCCCCAGCTGGGTAGAATAAGCTTCCTTACATTATTTTCTACCTTATACAGCCGTCATGGCAGTCCTGTCCAACTCAAGGTAGGGAATAAATGATTTGTGCCACTTCAAAGCATTCTCCGTGACATTGGGAGGAACCAGAGGAACAGCTTATCAGACTCAATGACTGATCACATCGTTTTCTGCTTCTTATACCAGCTCAAACTCCTTTGTTTAATTTTGTTTTGGAGATTTTATTCTTTCAGTGAACAAAGCCCACAGAGAAATGCCTCCCTGTGCCACTCTGAAAGAAAGTTCATATATGTTCTCATTTGTTTATCTTACAGTAAACAGGAAAGGTTCCATTTCTGGTGCTGAATAGTGAGAACTGTGTGCATGTACCAGTAAAACTATAACAAGCTCGCTTATCGGGTTTTACCACAGATTGGAGAAAGAACAGTGTGACATCAGCCAAACTCGTCTCACTGTCCCCATATTGAATGAAACCCTTGGTTTATTGCATCAACGCTATATTTTAAATAAAAAATATTTGATGACGCTTGTGGACAAACCAATTGGTTCTGCACAATTTTTGTGAGTTCAGCCTTTACAGTAGAACCAATAAATGCAGAAATCAACACAATGTTTTTGATTTTTATCAAGTTTGAGGTTGTAGGAAGTTAACATCATACCACCGAGGACATAAAAAGTGATTGGATTTAACATCTTACAATCTTACATTTTACATAATCTTTAACGTTTGAAAAAAGTATGAATAGAAGCCATGAACATAAAGCATGTTGGTGGAGTGGTTTGTATAATCCATATTGTTGGTGCACAGAGGCCACCAAGTGTCAGCCCATTGACCAGAGTCCCTAAAGAAGTCCAGTGACACATGATGGATGGACTGCCCTTGGTCACAACCCCCTGCCTGAGAGACCCTACTCTATGTGCTGTCACAAAAAGTCACTTTACTGGCATAGTCCCCTCTCACATAGCCCGGCCATTGTCCCTGCAGAGCCCCAGACCCAGGGGCCAGCGTGTCCCTGCCACCCACTTGAGAGGCAACAACAGGAGCACCTTCCATTTTTACATGCCGCACTTGAAACCTTCACCTCATGTGAAGTAATCCTCTCGCCTCAGGAGTGTCTGAGGCCTGGGCTAAAGATGCTTATCTGAGCCTGTCCTTTTTTTAGCATTCAGATCATTCGCTCAAGCACTAAAAAGAATCTGTGCATTCTCCCATTGGTGCTCATGATTCCTTGTAGAGAAAATTGCTTTTTTCTATGGGTGTACTGTGAGTGATGCTTTTGAGAAACAGCATATTCCCAACATGGTTGCTAGTCAGACATAGTCACATTCCCTCATAGTTACCGTGAGCTGCATCATGTTTCAGGCCTGTTGGGATAACCATGTTAGGGTTAATTTACTGCGTGTGGAAAGCAGAACTGAAAAGCCTGGTTATGGCAGAGTGAAAGCAGTACATACTGGTGGGATCCAGGTGTTGATCTGGCCATTAGAGTTCATGGCTTGGATCTATTAATCGTGAAAACGTCTAATGCCGAGAGAAGAAGGTGCGAGACATCGTAAAGGTGCTAATAAAGTTCAAACATTTGCACCACATTACATTTAATTATCTTAGTGTGAAGTAAAGCCTATAATGAGAGCATTGCAGATGGCATTTCCTCCCATAATGCAGTGGTGGTCTGGAAGGTTTGTGCTGACGTGATTGCAGGCTAGTGGCGGTCTGTCTGGTTGGTCCCCCCAGAGGGAATGGGGTGAGTCATAGTGGATGTGAGTGCCGGGCGAAGGGCATCAATACAGTCACATCTGCCCTGACACAGGAAGTACATCCATGTTTACAGGAAGTCTGTATGATACAAGAATTCCGTGTATGTTTGGATTTTGTCAGCTGTGACGACACCGGTGATGCTCTTGTGGTCAGTAAAGAATGTTCACCTAATTCCTGAGTTATTAATACTAGGCAAACTTTACATTCCACCATTTTCAATGTAAGTCTACTGTAATAGGAAGGACCAGGGAAATCAGTGCATCTCTTCATCAACATGTTTTCCACTCTGTCACTTGCAGAAATATCAACAGGTGCCTCCCAAACTGGTGCTCAAATTAGACCATATGACGTTAATAAAGATCTCTACCGTTATTTTCTCCATTCAAGATATGGAGACTTCCTGTTGATTTTCCGCCTTTAAATGAAGAATAAGAAAATGCTAATGATCCCATGATGACCTTAACTGGACGGATGTTTGTTTGTGTCGTTGGGATATCCTGTCGTTTGAATGAGCCGAAGTTGTTGTTGTCTTTATTACTGTGAAGACGTCAACAACCTGGTCCCAGTGCCAAACCTGACCAGTCACGTTCCCTCATCACACTTCAGTCAGCTCAGGTTCAGAAAGGCCTCTCGTTATAAAGCCATGCAGACGAACACAAGAACGCACTCGGGCCTGTGCTCTGAGTGATAGTTAGAAGAAAGGAGTTCACATGAGATCACTGATGTGAAGGGCGAACTGTTCAGAGACGTCTTCATCAGGGCTGCTTTGGGTCTGTGTTCTAGGAGAGAGATCTGAGGATGTGTGCAGAGCTCTGTGCCAGCCGACCGGCAGACATTTCAAACCAATCCTTTCTTCCCCCTCGGGCGGCCTGTGCTTCGTAGGACAAATGTCAAGAATCAGAGGGCTGGAGTATGAACTTATCTGCCTTTAATCGCGACATTATCAGCGGCGCAGCGATTCAACTGAAAAATGCGCTCTGCTCCCTGAGGCTCTGGGAGATAGGGCGACAATTTTCTGCCAGTCTTTGATTCTCACTGTCACCTTGGCTGTCGACGATCACATTCACGCTTCCCCATCAGGTCACCCTCGGCATACAGAGCGCCGCTCCTGGGAAGGTTTTCCTGGAACCCATAAAAAATATAAATTCAAGAAGGAGGTGTCTTGAAGCCATGCACTGGTCGATTACATACTGTAGCTCATGCAACTCTTTACACGTCTCTTCTGAACATGCTCTATCTACGGGATGCATTACACTGAGTGGGAGCTCTTGGTTTAATATATGTTGCCTGTGGGGTGAAAAATGGGGGATGTGCTTTGTTTTTGTCACTATCTGGCAACCCGTCAGGGTTTTATCTCCTAGGTCTGGAGAGTCAGGAAAACAGGCTCACTTTGTGGTAAAGAGTAATCACTGACTCTTCATTTAGACCACTGCTCTGTCTGGCCTTGTCTTGAAACGACTCCACAATCACCCCATCAATACAAATCAACTCCCCAGCTTCCCTCCCATCGTAAAAAATACACAGAACATCATCTGTGTTGGCCTTCACTCCTGACTGGATTGATGAGTGCAAAAATGAGAAGCTTTTTTTAAATGATGCATTGCTGTAATAACTTTGAAGATCAACATCTCCTCTCTTTCCTTCCCTGTGAGAATACTTGCCATTTATCCCAATATGCATGCAAAATGTACAGAACGTCAACTTGTTCCCTGTATCACCTTCACTACCCAGTTTTCCCGCACCCTCTGAGCTGCCTAGGCCAATCATCCCATACAGCCATTTGCTGTGGCGTTGCATGATGCAGCTGTCTCTGTAATCCTCCCTATCCCTGATATGACATGTGACAGTTTAGGGTCGATGTCTACACAGAGGAAAGAGGAATGATCACAGGGAATCTGGTCCTCCACCATCCAGCCTCCAAGACCCGTTTTATAAATCATCATATTCCTGTCAGGTAACTTCCTTCTGCGGTGATTTGTGGGTATGGAGAGCTTTCTTCTCTGTGATGTTGCACCTGCAGGATTGGACTAGTTTTATCAAACATGACAGAGGCTTTTTAGCCAGGTTTTCATGTCGGCCATAGCTAGTGCTTGTACAGTATATTTGTTGCTGTCCTCTGAAGCGAGGGCGTGATAAAACCCAGAGAGTGTGTATAAAACATTCTCCACACCCTCATAAGCCTGTCAGATCCTGATTCTCTCCAGATATCGTAAAACAACAAACAAAGGGTAGCTTTTGAATTCTTTTGCTTCCTTGCTCTCTAATCACAGGTAAGATCTTCTGAGGGGTATCTCCAGGTGGCAGGTGATACCAGCCCTGTCCCTGACGTCACCCACATAGAGTTGTGACTCAGGGGAAGTGTTCAATGTCTGTTCAAGTGATATCAGGGTGCCAACAAAAGTCTAACTACTAACCCCTGGTTTGATACACCCTGTACCCAGTGTGAATGACTTGATGTGCATGTCTGTTTGTGTGTGTGCGTGCATGGGTGTAGTTGTGTGTGTTAGTGTGGAAAAGGAAGAGAGAGGAAGCCTGCCAGATTCTGACACACGTCCGTGCTCTTCATCGTGTCAGCTGTCCAGTCTCTGCTCTGAGTCTCTGGAAGCATGTCAGAGGGACGAGATGTTGATCCTCCGTGGTGGTTCCTTCATTGTAACAGAAGATCAAACAGAGTCATAACAAATTGAACACTCTAAATACAGTAGCCAAAGCGGATAGCTGCCTCTTCCCTTCCGATATTGTTGAGCTTATCGGAATTTCAATCAGTCCACACACTGTCGCACGCAGTTTGGAAACGGCCGGCTTGTTTCTAATGGATCCTGGTTTTTAAGTGCTGGGGGCTCGGGAGAGAAGGGGACTGTGCGTGCTGCGGCTTGGTCTCTCTGACATATGGTGAGATGGAGAGACGGAGAGAGGTGACCTGACAGACAAGAGATAAGAGTTTGTTTTCTGAGGGAGAGGACGGGCGCTGCAGACAGGCATAAGGTGTCACAGAATGGGTCTTTGAAAGTGCACAAAGCCCCAGCCGCCATCAGCTAATAAGAGCTGGAGATGAAATGTCTCTCTGTACCGTTTCGCTGAACCTTACACTGAATTCTCTCCTGTTTACACATTTTTCTTCCTCTCGGATATGAGAGCTGGGAAGTTCAAGGACAAAAGGTTGTTTCAGAGAGTGAAATGTGGCAAACATGTCCCAAGACGTACTGCAAGGTTGGTAATCCAACGACCTGTTCAGCATGTTGTTGTGAGCTGGTTTTGGCTCTCTCACAAACGGGTTTTCCTGTGCTCATTTAGGAAAGTAATGTTGTAAATGTCATCATTAGCCAATGGTCAATGTCTGCAACACTTTTTTCCACTCTCGGCAATGGGTCGCTGCCAGCAAGAGATTTTCACTCAAAAATTGAAGTAATTTTCTCTGAGAGGTTATTTCGGTGCTGATGCAATCAGGCCAAGGTGAACAAAGCTGAGAGAGAGAAGTGTCATTAAAGAGAAGGGTGTAGCAAGTGCTGCTACGGGGTCTGCCAATGCAAAAATAGTTTTCTTTTTTCATTTCCCTGTCGTGTGACCGCACCTCTCCCAGACTCACGTTGACAAACTGCCGTTTCGCTTCTCGGAGTGGCCTTTGGGTCATGGACAGGGAGTCTTGTCAGAGTCTGGGATGGGAAGATGGAGGAGCACACAGATCAAATGAGAGTTTGAGAGGCGTTGACTGCCGCCTTTCCCATTGGACTTGAGAGAGTGAAATATAAACAGCCTCTGCAGACGCCAGGGCAGACTGGCAGTGTTCTGAAACCAGGCTTCTTTTGTCTCTTATCTCTCTGTGAAATTCTTCTTTGATGTGCTGTCACCTTGTCTATTGTGGATTCTCTTTGCTCTTTCTGGGAAGAATAACAAAAAGTCATGATTCACACTTTAGCATTTAGCATTTTCTCCGGTATGGCGTGTTATAAAAGTAATTTATTCATTTGTCACATATAAAGTCAAAGTCAATAGGTCCTCCAACACTTCTCCCCCAGCTGTGTATTGTTATCAACTGAAAGAGAAATGGGAGGGAAAAGGCAACTCCATTAATGAGCCAGAATAGTTCATGGCTGGCTTAGAACTTCAAATATCCTCCACATAAATCCTGTCTTTTTGTTATGTGCCACTCTGGCCCCCACCTGCTTTAGCCAGTGGAGTTTCAGGGCTTTTCTCTCCATGGGCTCAGGGACCTATTAAACAGGGTGAATTCTTACTTAATGGAACAAAGATGGAAAGCACCTGAAAATCTCCCGGATGGCTATCGAATTCACTCGATCACACCGAGAAACGGAACTCTTTTTTTTTATTGAGGCAGGTGAATGATATCAGGAGAAACCGAAAACTGTTTTCACTCACGAATGATATCTGTGATAATATCACTTTAAGGAAGCATTATCTTTTTCGCACTAGGATGAAATACTGTATGTCAATGTATTTGTGTTGTGACCAGACTCTGAAAGAGAGTTCAAAAGAAGAACAGAAAGGAGAAAGAGACACAAAAAAGGGAAATGGAGCCAGTGAAGGATGTGTTGTCCTTTGTATGTTTGGCACGTTTGCGGCACTTGATAAATGGACTTCCCTGGAGAAACCCGTTCTCTTCACACAGTGAGTCTGACCCCTCTCAGTTACGTAGCAACTAGACTTTCGATGGAAAGAATTGTATTTCACATCATTTTTATCTATGCGTGCACACAGTCATAAATCTGAGGGAGCATGTGTTTCATTAAAAAGAGAGGCAAACATTTTTTCAACCTGTGCTTGGGATCTAGTGAACAGTTCCTGTGATGTGGTTTCAGGGCCGCTGGACATTGTAACACTGACATTATGTCTGACACAACCAGACAAATGTCTCACGCCCCAGTTCACCCCTCAAACACAGACACACAAACACACATGTGCACACACACTCACCAAGGTAGGATCAACTGTTCAGCTGGTGTTGGATTTCCCATGATATTTTCAACCTTGACCACTTGTTCACCACACAACAACAGAATCATTAAAACATGATCTGCTTTGAGATGTGATTAATAATGTGTCTTGATGTTTAACAAGGAAAATATGATATTATGAGTGAAATGCATGACTGCTACCAGATGAATCAGGCCATTTTTCACAACACTGACTGGGAATCAAAGGCTCTAGGCCACCATCCAAAGCAATTATGAGAAAACGTTTATCGTTATTGTACTGGGCATTTCAGCCTCCCAATAGATCCTGCAATCTTTCCCTGCCAGCTTGAGATACGATGCGTGAAGTTGTTTAGCTGTAAGGTGCTCCACAGTAATTGTCCCCAATCAAACAATTGCAAATGTCAGTTTTTAGACAAAAAGCCAAAAGTCCTTGCAAAATTAATTACCAGGGAGCACAAAAGTTCTCAAGATGTTTCTCAAAACCTCAAAATGTTTTAATGGTAAATTTTGACTGATTGAATGAAAACATTTTAGGCCCTTTACGTGGGTAAAATGGAACAGAATACTGTGAAAAGCTGTCCGATTCTCAGACCCACTCATACACATATGACACAGACATTCATCTCTGTCACCACTGATGAACAAGACACCTCAGTTGTGACTGAGGTGATGCCCAGTCTGTCACTCGGAGTTCCAGTCTGAGGGGTTTGGGAGCTGGGGGGCACGCCCTCCCCAGATCTTGCTGCCTCAGGTTTCAGCCACAGGGGTCATACTGCATGCCATCCGCGCCAACCCAGCTCTGCTTCCCATCTGGCATGCAGACCACCCCAGAGAAAACATGCCCATGAACCGCACCTTGGCCACGTGGCATGGGGATGACTTGTTGGGCACAACCCAGGGATGTGGCAACGTGGCTGGTTCGCTGGCTGGACTCTTCCACCCCAAAACCTGATCTGAGCCCAAAGAATGTGTCCAACCGCCCCCTATGTGTGTTACTGCATGTAACAACCCATATTCTCATACAGCAAACAGTGACTTGATATGGTGCATGTATTTCTCCATGTGTCTATTTATTTGTCATTCTTAAATCGGTGAGGATCCTTCAAAAATCTGTTTGACATAGTTTGGTTAAAGCAGAGCAGTCACAGTTGTGTGAGTTTCAAGGACCATAATTGTGTACAGGCTGAGGAAACGCTCCCTGATTGCCTCATCAGTGGCTCTGGTCCCTGATCATGTGCTTCCACTGTACCATGTTGCCTTGGCCTCAGACCTCTCACTATGACTGAGCAGATCAGGGTTGTCTGGATCCCTGCCCTGCCACCAACACCCAGCCCCTCTGACAACCCAGCCCGACCCAGAAGAGCCTGTCGGGGGGGGGGGGGGGGGGGCATGACGTGATCCCCCTCACTTGGGAAACAAGGAGCAAGCTATCCAGGGAAACAGCTGTATAGTAGGTGCTGGGAAAGCAGAGCAGTGGACTGGAGGGTTCTGCATGGACACGCTCTCTTCTCTGATCATCACTCTGACCGCTGCCAAGACAGTTGAGTGAGCAGGCTGGTGAAGTGTCCACGGCGGCTGGTTTGGATGTGTCTGTGATAAACTAAACAGGCCCTGCACTGTTGTTAATTATCAGGACACCAAATGTACTTTATTCTGTGGGAGGCTCACACATTCAGATAAGACTGGAATGCTTTCCATACAGTATGCTTTACTATGAAATACATTGTGTTTGCTTCTCCTCAGAGTTAGATTGTATTATTATGAAAACATACCCAGACTAAACAAAAGATGGGTCTCCACTAATATCTTTTTTCTGCAGTACTCTCGAAAACATTCCTTACAGAAACTTTACCCGGAGGGTATGAAATATACTGTCTTCTCTTGTTTTTGTTGTTTCTATCCATTTTCACACTTTGTCTCCCTTGACTGCAGTTGCAATATGCCTTGGTGCTTTGTTGGAATGGGTTGTTTGTTGCACATGAAAGAAATAAGCTCGAGCCCTTTCAGCAGATGCTGGTTCACCACGGCACAGTCGCCCAGCAGCCTAGAAAGCTGGAAGAGAAAACTCTCCTTGTGGTTTATAGCTGGTAACTGCCTTGATTCATTTGATTGAGCAGGGTTGCACACACCACATATTTTGATAAACTTGCTGCAATTATGTGGGTTCAAATTTCATGTTTATGCCCTGCTATGACAAGCTCAGAGTTTGGATGGTTTCACCACAATAATAAATCGCAACTCGTCTGACAGCTTGAAAACAAAAAAGACAATGCAGATATTTAAACGACACAAACAATAATAGGCAAGGAAGATTGCTGCAATCCCTGATAGTCATATCATCCTTTTAGTCTTTTACCAAAAACACAAGACTTTCCTTTGAGACATCTGGCAGCAGATCCACACAGTGCTGTAGGAAACGTGCATGTTCAGCATGCTGCACATTTCAAACGATTAATCTCCTTGCAGTTAACCCAAGGCATGCACAGGCATGTTGTGGACAGAACTGATGAGTCAATAGTGTCAGAATCACTATGGTAGTTTGTCACTAAGCTAACTGATTATCAGAACAGAAGGTGGGCAGAATTCTTGAACATGATGTGTTTGTGTCAAAATCTCAAGGTAATCTGAACAATCCTAGTTTATCCTCATTAGCTCTTTGAAGCCTGGGAATTTGTTCATGGCAAATTAACAATGCTTCATTTGCTTCTGATAGTGCTGGCATGCAACAGGCAGTGGCTCAGTGCTAATGACAACAGAGAATGTATTTCTTGTCAGGGAATAAGATATAATCTCAAAAAGGATCTTGATGGAATTTCCATATGATAAGGGACTACTTTATTCAAACTTTGAATTAATTCAATTTGGTGTGATTTTCAGAGAGCACATACTCATAGTCTATATGTGTAATGAGTAATTCATTGAACTCCTTAAGCTACTGTGTTAAGTGGCAGCGTGAGTAGAACTATGGAATCCTTTGTATGTTTTAATGACAGCTATCATATAGTATTACATTGCTGAAATATCTTGTCCTCCAAAAATTATCATATCCTTAATGAATGGCATAAATCATCCTCGGGGAGAATTATTAACATGTACTGGGCTTGCTATTTTTTGTTGCCAGGCTATCTCTTGTTGCTGTATATGTATTTTAAACAAAAGGAAATCTGCTGGAGTTTCCTACTCTGTTATGCACAAACGTGTATTTATTACAGCTGTTAGAAGAAATGTTTAATTTGCCAATAATGTGTACATGCTTGGAGGTAAATTCTGCTCTTTTAGTGTAATTTACAGTGCAGTATGGTGTGCAAATGGAAGGTTGGAAACATATTTTTCATCCTTGTCAGTGATAAAGATTACATGTGCCGTAAATTCATGCTATATATTTTTTCTGTTCCATGGATCCCAGTGTACCAGGGCTTCCCTTTATTCCAGTCTGTTTTCTCTCCTTGTTCTAAAAGACCCAAATTACACAACGCAGGAAGTCAAACTTTAACCCCGGGGCAAATCTATTGCAACCAACCATAATTCCAGGAAGTAGGTTAACAGGTAAAATAGTTTCAGCAATGATGGTAAAGTTAGGTGAAATTTTTTTTTTTGTCCAACTGTTTCAGTCCAGTCACATATTACAGTACCACATTATAAATGTGATAAAGGAGTTTAATCATCTCCTTATTTTTTCAATGAAACATAATGCTCCAAAGACACTGTTTCAGGTAGCTGTAACCCAAATAAATCATTTGTTTTCTAGCGTGGATATGGTGAATGGGTTGTCAGCTGAATAATGTCCTCTTTGCTTGCTCTTGTCATGCTGGAGTGGAGGTCATACATCACATCAGATCAGGGGGACTACTCTTTACAAGGAGCCTTTGGTACAACACTGTTTATACATAATAATCATTTTTCAAGTAATTTTTGCATCTACTTCAGATGAATAGATGATGAAAATATGCAGTAGTTTCCTCTTATGCTGTGGTCGAAATCAAGCTAAGTCCCCTGCTGTCCTGTATACATTTGCAGCTAGAATAGATAGCGCATACAACAGCTCGAGGGCAAAAGTGGCAAGAAAAAAAAAGACTAAAAAACAAACCTTGGTGAGGGCCATCTGTGTGCTATTTAGCCTGTTCCCAGCAGCCATGGCTGCTTAATTCCAAAACTGTCAAGGAGTGTCATTAGGTGCGGCCATTTAAAAGCTTCAGATTTCATTAGCCACAGGAAAGACCACATTACCCACAGGATTAATGTCAGGTTTTGTGGTTCAGTGCTACAGCAGTGGACTGCACTGAAGTGACTGCGCTAACCCTCTTGTTTAAATACACCCTGACTCATTAAAGATTATGTAGGCCAAGGGGAACCCTTAAATAGCCAGTGAATTATGGCCATTTGGACTCTTAAGGCACGTTCCCTAAGCACCTCCAAAATCCCTGTCACCCATTTCCTCTGCATGCTAACATTCAATCTTCGGACAGTAAATCTAAAGCAGAGGCTACGATTTCGCTCCACTGCCAACCCCTCTGTTTGCACTTGTCACAGCAGCTTTTGTTTTGAGCCTTGCATCTTTGGTTGTCTCACAACAAGCCGGTATCTACAGCCGCTCCTTCTGGGGGGGGGGGGGGGGGGGGGGTTTGGGTGGCGCAGGGCTGACGACATGCAGCCTGTCCCTGGTCTCGTCACGAAGCCTGTGTCATGGTTCAGTTATCAGGAGGAAAACGTAGTGAGCTGAGTCACTGTCGGGGCCACAGGCCCGGAGAGTGATAACTCACCAAGGATGAGCCAAGTCATCACTCTTCCTGTTTTAATTAGGAAGTGCGGTCATTCAGCAGCCAATCATGTCATCAGCTTCCTTCCCCTGCAATGATTACTGAACTCAGCTGTTCAAGACCATGCCATGCACATCTCACACTCACAATTTTGCTTCATCAGTTTGACATTCGTTCAAGGCCAGAGGCTCTGAATATAATATGTGGAGTTCTCGTGGGGACCAAGTGATGCTGTTGGATGAGAGGTCACAGAGCCTCTGCGTTTCCTCACCCAACTATACATCACAGTGTCACCGTGTGCCTGCCTGTCAGGGGACCCAGCATGCTTTGCCAGGTGTGAGAGGGGTCTTGCATTTTCCGACTCACAATCAGGAAATGAGCTCAACTCAGCCTGATTCACGGTGGAGTCTGGTTGTCATGATGTATATGCTGAGCTCCAGAAGCTCCCAGGTTTAAGGTCAGAACATGTACTTACACTCCAGAGAGCTGGACCCGCGGCGGCAAGATCGCTTTCACTTTTCCGGCATTAAACTTTCCAGAGTTTTGGACAAATCTCAAGAGGCAGAACAATGTATTTGTTCGAAAAGTGGTTCAGGAGAAATTCTTTTTGATCTCTTGACTTGATGTAAAACCTGGGTTGTGTTCACCTCTTTGCTAGCCGGAGGGGTTTAGACCTTGGTGGAGGGAGAAGGGGGACCGCTCCACTGCTGAGTTGGCAGAGAATCCATTTTTGCAATTAACACCTTTTTCATGCTCTCACTGTAGTACCCAGTGGGCTCTGAAATGAGCGCATAATCCTCAGAGGGGAGGGTGGTTCACCGTTTAATGCCCTTTGTTTCTCAAGTGCAGCTCAGTTTACATTTCAGTCACAGCAGAAGACAAGTACATTGATGGGTCCAAATTGGTCCGCAGACACATTCCAGACTTAAGTCCCATTTAAATGATGATATTTGAGGATAGAAGAGGTGCCACACAGACATCGACTACAGTTAGAACATTTCAACCTCACTGGATGTTTTTTTTTTGTTGGGGGGGGGGGGGGGTTCAGTTCCAAACAGTCAATTTTCCTTTCACGTACTATCCCTGGTCCTTGCAGACATTAATAATATGCCATCGACACTGATCATTAATTCTCCATTCCCTGTGGAGAGGAGGTGTTTTTCAGTGCTTATTTCAGGAAGCTGTCAACAAGTGTTGTTCTGTGCACTATGGTGGAAAAAGCCTAATGATGACTATACTTAACTGTGAACAGCTTATTGAGTTTTCCCTGGGAAGCCTTGGTGGTGAAAGGCTGCGGGCTGTGCTGTGGGCAGGAGCTGCACAGACTTCAATTACTGACAACTCCCAGCCGGCTGACTTCTAACTGTGACCAGCAAATTAGAAAAAGAGAGTTGAAGCAGGAAAATAATTCAAAAGGTGAGACGAAAGTTGAGTTGCAGTGCTCAGTACAGGAAACTAAAGACGACAAACCTCAAGCAGAGTTTAACAAGTGCAACTCTTTGGCAGAGTGGAGAGAGGCACCCCTTTGTTCATGAGCTGGATGCAATCCAACAGCCCGCTCCATAGGATTTGGTTTGATAATCCACCAAGTGGCTGATTTATGGATGGCAAGTGTTGACTAAATTTCCTGAACAGAATCTTTCCCTGAAACCAAACTGTACAAGGATAAATAACAAAGTACAAGGATAAATAACAAATGACTCAAAAGGATGGCTCTTTTTGTGGACGTCGGCCCACATGAGTGAACATGTACAGTAACACACCTGTGGGAATCTGTCTGCTACCTGCAGCCTGGGTTTAAAATAATAATGACAGGAGCTCTAACAGCAGAAAGACAGTGTGGCTGTGTGGAAGGTACAGTATGCTGCCAACAGACAGGGCTTGTTGAGATAAGACTCTTTCACTTTATAAACACCCAATAAGTCTGTGTTGACAAGTAGGGGGCCAATGGGGCATTAAACTGCAGTTAGGATAAAACATGAGAATCCAATCGCAATTTTTCGTTTCCTGCAGACAAATAACAATTATCTCAGGGTTCACGGTCCAGAAGAGCAGCTGCATGTTTTAAGAGATGAGAGAGACGGAAGGCCGTCATATTTTTTGTGTCACATAGTATTTTCAAAGAGTCCCAGGCACTTTCAACCCGTAAGTTATTTCTGTTCCCCCACTGTTTTGACTTGATATCATGTTTCCCAAGACAGGAGCCTGTCCTCCTGTGGGAGTGGAGAAAGTGGATGTGCCACATTGACATTGAGGCAAGATTACAGTGTTTTCCTAGAACAGACAGACTTTAAACAAGGCATGGAGCAGGGGAAGAGGAAGGCAGATGAGAAGCCGTCGTGCGTATGTGCACTTATACACGCGGCTTTAGAAAGACATCTGTTTGAGTCATCTCTGCATCTCTGGAACCCGGGTCCATTCTCCCTCGGGAGGTTCTGCACTCGATGTAGAATATAGGACAACTGGAGGGCACTGTAGAAATCTCATAGTTTACATAAAATAATGCATTGCAGGAATATGGGCAAAGTACAAAAACTATAAAAAACTTGCAATTTGTTTGTGTAGCTGTGTTTGCTGTAGTACAGTCATTAATATCGTAAAAAACGAATGTGTCAACTTTATATAAATTTGTGGTTCATGTGTTGATTATGCCATTAGTGCAATGCCCCAAATCTTATATCAAAACGTCCTCATACATTTTCTCAGTTGTAAATGCAAATGATTGGCCAAAGTAGAGCACTTAGCCTAATGCTATCTCGACTAAAAGTCTGGACCCAAAATGTTTGCCGGGCTATCTTGACACTCTTGTTCAGACTAAGTTCTTGCTAGCTTATCTTTTCTTGCTCTACATCCTCAGTTGGTTCAATGAGAAAGCTGTAGCTCTCCCACTCCCACCTGATTGTGTGACAGTTTGATGAATCTTTTGTCATCATATGCTCCACTCTTTAAAATGTTTCGTTTTTCTGTCAAGGGAATAAGTCTTTTTTTTCTCAGGTCTCCTTTGGGAAACTACGATAACTTGCTAAAAGCTGCAATTTTTCACCTCTTTATTTATGAGGTGTGAAGGAATAGTACATTGTGATGTATTTTACTGTATTTCCTCAACTTACAAATTAAAACATTTTCTGGTCTGCCTAGAAGAGATAGGTATGTGCTGGTTTTACAACACCAGGTTCTATACTCAACATACACAAACTAGAAACTTCAGTCAGTCATTGCAGGAAGTTGCGTTTGATTGACTTGTTGAGGTTACCACTCACTGTCTGTATTTTCACTGCGCCTCTCCCAGTTGTGAAAACATCCAGCAGGGTTCTCACGCATGGCTACCTCTGTACCACCACAACATCCCTCCGTCTCCACAGGCCGGCAGGGAGGAAGAGGAGGGGGCGGGGAGTGACATACAGCCCTGGAAGTGGGCGGGGCTTTGCGTGTTCCAATATGGGAGCTTCTCTGAGATAGATGCAGAAGATAAGGAGGAACTTCACCTGGCTAGCAGCCCATATGTCACGTCCTCCAAGCCAGGAGACTCCAGCTCCAGCCTCCAGATATGCAGCTTGGGCCTGTTGAAAAGGGGACCCTGGCTTCCTGCCAGAGAAGCAAAGAGAGCATGCTTCCTGGTGTCTGGTGCCCCCGACCCCCATGCACCCCGCCCCGCTCCACTTTGGCAGCTACAGGGAACTGGATACAGGATGCCAAGGGCACCCCCTTGTGCCTGGGGTGGGGGGCGAGGTTGCACCTGTGGGGCCACACTTCATATGAAATCAGTGTGGCTGAGGTACTGCAGTGATCACCATCAGGGCCTTGCAGGATAGAGGCATGAGGAAGGGGAGTGGGGTGTGCATTAGCAAGAGCAGAACTGGTATTGCATAACATCCTGTCAATAGTGAATCAGACAGATGTGTAGATTAGTGACCTGTATTCCAATGACACACTGGAAAGGTTTCTTTCCCCAGGTACTCCAGTGATTAAAAAAACATGTACAGTTTGACATTGCGGGTTGCCGATTTCAACTCCCACTAGATTTCGTTTTCAGCAGAAATGTCTAATAAGGCCTGGCATGTCATTGGTCCATCGATCATAGGGGTCTTCAACCCCTCCAATCCTGCGGAACCAGAATTAAAAAATTGGCAGCTGAAATATCGGTTGAAACCCTCATTTTCTGCTGTGACTACTCGACCAATCAGAAATGTTCAGCACCCAAGCCCTGCCCCAAAAGTTCCTGTATTTTGGAAAGTACTTCCTCAGGAGTACGGACTTAAAGTTCCTGTGGAGGAGACCTGGCTTTAGGCACCTACAATGACTGTCGTTGAAGACAGAGTCAGACATCAATTGAAAATACTACACTCACTATTAAATCTAATCAGAGTTTCCTCCTTGTTCCCTCTATGCAAAGAGAGATGGTCTGTGAGCCTGCAGGCTTTCCTGCCACTGATAGGCATCAGACAGAGGGAGATGAGAGGAGCTGAGCATGACCAGGAGACTGGTGGCCTGCTGTGATCATCTCCCCTCCTGAGACTGGCCCTCTCAACATCAGCATGATCACTCAGGGTCAAACAGAGAGGCCCTCCCTTCATGTTCCAATGTATTAGATTTTCGGATGCCCCGCTTCTTTCCGAGATCAAATCACTTCCTGCCAACCAGATTAGAGGTGCCAGTGGGGGGCACGGAGCAGTCTAGCAGGCTTATATTAAAATGGCCACATGCTGCTGACAAGCGTCTTTGAACAGGGGGAGCTGAGACACTCAGGAGGGGTGCGCTTGTTCTAGAAAACCTTTTAGAGAGAGGCCAAGAACAAAACATAGAAAATGCAGCACCCCTGTAATAATAGCGTGTGTTCCTTCAGTATGTCAACGGATTGGAGTGCACAGTCAGGGGGGCATCTAAGATGCTTTCATCCTCCGTCTCCCTGTCACTGTGCGTAAGGAGCTTTGCGTGCTTGTGAGAGGGGCTGGTTACGTTTCCAATCTCTTTGAGTACATTATGCATCCTTTGTAATCTATTCCTAATCTTTTTTTTTTGCAGTGGCAACTGGGTTTAATCCCAGCTCCACTGATCCCTTCTAAATGGTTAATTGTCTGAAATCTGGTCTATGCATAATGAGGTCTCTGGTTTCCTGTTTGGTTTTGGAGCTTCGAGGAGGACCTTCATCTACCGCGGTAGGTCTACCTGCCCTTTAAGTCCTCCAAGCTCAGCTCCAACAGGGCTGCACCGAGTAAACAACCAAGGGCACCTAAGCCCACTGTAAAAAGCCAGTGTGCTAAGCTAATGAGACTCAGCTGTTCAGTCAGTTTCACTCGTACAGTTGATGTCTCCTAATCTGTTGATGGCTGTGGGAGGATCAGGGTGATTTCATCTGAGATACAGATAGGAAGGCAGAGCCCAGGCGCAGGCCCAGGTCCAGGATGTTAGCGTTCGGGGTGGCTCACAGTGTTATTCCCTACCATCTGTTTCCCAGGCGGCGGTCCAGCAGTACTATATTGAACCCGCAGGCACAAGGCCTAAGGTAGCAGTGTACGCCAGGCGACATCCACTGCGGCATAGTCCTGGGGACACTCAGTGTGCTCTGCTCTTTCACCAGGGTGAAATGTAGCAGATCCAGCCTGGATCCTCGCCAGGGATCGAGGCTTAGGCCTACCCAGCATCTTCCTTCCTTCTGTCTGTCTGTCTGCTTGTCTGCCCATGGCTCTGTCGGCCTATCAGCTCGTCTGTCAGCCTGTCTGTCTGTCTATGGGTCTGTCTGTCTGTCTGTCTGTCTGTCTGTCTGTCTGTCTGGCTCCAAGTGTGTGGCACCCTCTCAGCCCGGAGGGGAAAATGCTTGGTCTATTTCTACTCACATTGTTAAGCTATTCAGTTACAGAATGTCAAATTAGACTGAGTGCAATAGTTTCCCATGAAAAAGTCCTTCTGGGTTCCCCTCTCTCTGTCTCTGTCTCTCTGTCTCCCTCTCTCTCTCATGGAGATGCACAGTGGTGCCAGTGTTTGGTGACATGGCACATGCCGTAAAAAGCGGTATCGTATTCTGTTTGAGTGTGTTACCCAAACAGCACAGGAATGTTATGAGAGCAATGGGGTTTCATCACTCAGTGTTTTATGAGAGGACCTCACAAAAGACCAGCTCTCACACGTCCTCCCTCTGTCTCTCCTGTCACCCTCAGGAGAAGTGACCGTACCCTAAATCACCTTGGCAGGTCTGTGTTTTGAACCTGCAGACTGCCCATAGCTAGTGTCATTTTGTAGGCTGTTATTTCACCCCATGTAGTCGTGTCCTGAAATCACAGTATTTCAGTCTAAGATGTTATCCTGAAAAGGTCATCATGGTTGGGGGGAATATGCAGACATTTATAACAACTTGTCAAAGTCCCAAATTGAACTTTTGTCCATAATCTGAACCCTACGGAATTCAGTAAATTCCTGTCAAATCGAAAATTGAGGCTTTATTGCTTGTAAGCGTTAGTTTTAACTCACATTAAACTGTTCACTACAAATGAATTATTTTGCACATGGCTCCTAAATAAGGTTACGGTGGAACGGGATGAAGGGTTTGGACCAGTCAAATACCTTGAGCTACAATTCTTGTATGAAATGTGCTAAATAAATAAAGTCTTACTTACTTACTTACTTACATAGGCACTAGCATACTATGTAAATGCCAGAATTTAACAATTTAATTACTTGAATGTGATTTGCACAGATCGTGTTATTAGTGGTTTTAAACTGCTTTGTGTGACTATAAAACACTGTATTGGATTTTGAGCCTCAATATCTCAACGCCTTCTCCATAAACGTGTTAGTCTGTGTGCGTGGGTGTGTGCAAATGCATTCACCCGCAAATCCCAATGCATCCTAGTTTAAAGCTCCACAGTGGGTGAACTGGATTATTTCTCCTGATGCCCTTTGTTTGAAGCAATTGGTGTCGATTGACAGCTCGTCTCCTGGACCCAGCTCTGGCAGGGTTCAGTGCGGATGCCTGGTTAATGAGGTCAGCATGAGGGATTATAATAAGAGAGGGAATATTAGTGTTCTCGTGTGTCAGGCCAGACCAGGAAACCTCCAAGGGCTGCAGAGGCAAAGCTCGTTTTTTAGCTTCCGATCGGTTCATATTTACCATACAACAACACGGGTCTATGTTGCAGACTCCCCAGGGGGGGTTAAAGATGTCTCAGGTCCGTGACAGGTAATGGGGGAAGGAGTTATGGTGGGAACACTCACCTCTATTTCCAAACCTCTGACAACATTCAGCCCCCGCCCCAAAGCACAAATTATCTCACGTCAGCTTTTTGGCTGCAAAAAGTGCTGCTGCAGTCTGTGAGGGGTGAGGGTGAGTTAGGAAAAAGGAGAACATGATAAGATTCTCAATTATGGGGATAAAAATGTAGTACGCCAGCATCTCAGTTCCCTGACGTCCTCCATTTTAGCATGGCCTCACCTCTCCCTCCCTGGTCAGCACACTTAAGGAGAAAACCAGAGGGAGGGAAAGAAAGAGAAGAACTGTAGAAAGCGCCGACTCACAGGATCGATGTGACATATGGAAGCCATAACAAGGCTGTGCTCCCATCTGTGTCGGTAGGCAGCCACGGACTGGTCGTTGCGCAAGATGGTGGTAATCTTGGGAAGAGGTTCCATGGAATTGTGATGAGGAGTCTGAATCCCTCTGGGAGCCTTATGGGGTTGAGGGGGGTGGGGGGGGGGGGGGGGCGGGGGGATGGGGTGGGGGGGGGGGGGCGGGGGGGATGGGGTGGGGGGGGGGCGGGGCGGGGGGATGGGGTGGGGGGGGGGGGGGTACCGGAGGAGTTGGCTTGGGGGGTGTTGGCGGAAAGCACAGATGCTTGATGGTGTTTACAGCAAACAGGTGCCTGAGAGCTAGGACAAGGGTTCAGTGGGATTCAGTATGGCTCGCTTTCTCACGTTTCTGTCCACAGCGTGTTCCTCCCCTCCTGGATCTACACCCAAGGGCTTCCGTTTCCGCGTTTCTCGTCAGGTTTCAACCATCATTTACAATTCTGATGTGTGGCCACACATTCCATTGCCCTCAGTGTTGAAACTGTGTGGAGACCAGGCTAAGAACTGTGGAGCCTAGTGTTTAGTACTTTAGGTACAAAGGATTTGACTTAGTTCTGTTTGGTTTGTTCTTGAACCTGCCAGACCAGAGTATTGGCAGGATCAAAATGAAACTAAATGAAATGAAAGTCATCACCTGGAAGGGAAATTGGCTCCTGATCGTAATTCGCATGTTTATATTTCTGTCTCCGCCTGAAGGGATGAATTAAAAGTACATTATTAAAAGCCACATAATTGAGTGGATAGGTAATTTGGAATTATCTTGACCACATGCAATGATATTCCAAACCTTGGTTTACTGCAGATCTAATCAGGATTTGAAATGATATTTGCACCCTCCAGTCATTCCCTGTTAGACTCCTACATGGAAATTAACTGCACATGGGAACTATACAGTATATTGCGCTTGCATGCTTTGTATCAATCAAGTTTAGACCTAATGAATGTTTCACGTGCTTAGAATAATTTGGGCTGGAAATAATATCCAATTAAGCTTGAATAAAGCAGCGGATGACTTGT
Source organism: Hypomesus transpacificus (assembly GCF_021917145.1). Lineage (NCBI taxonomy): Eukaryota > Metazoa > Chordata > Actinopteri > Osmeriformes > Osmeridae > Hypomesus > Hypomesus transpacificus. The sequence goes on from NC_061060.1 coordinate 9,575,933, forward strand.
TTTGTGGTGTGGAGTGCAGTGAATGCTACAGTATGTTTTGGAGGTTTAATAAATCTTGTCTACTAGACCTCTTATCCTTTGCTAGACCTCACTAACTGGAACATTGCAAGTTTTTTGTCTGTGAAAAATTTATTGCAGAGTGGTAAATTTTTTATCACCCCATTTCAGTGGACCCCTGATGGTGTGCTGTAGGGCTGTATCAATCCCAAAGTGACTACCTCATGACATCCTCAGACACACACACACACAGTAACCCAGCCCTGTATGCTGTGTTTACTGTTTGCCCATGTATGTCATAAGATTAAACAGAACTGAGAGTTGGGTGTCCCGGGTACAAACAATCCTGACAGACATACTTTCCCCACCACCTCATTAAACCTAAACCTGAGGCTTCACCTCTTAACAGAACTAATTTGCATCAGACTTTGATCCCCATGTAGCAGAAAAGGCGTAGCATGTGATCCCGTGTGACAGTGTGAGGGAGCCCCTGGGGTCGTGACCCCTGGCCAGGTTAGTGCTGCCCTGAGGGCTCAGGGAGCAGGCCCCTCCAGGTTTAACACCTCGCAGACGTGCCAACACCTGGGATTTATTATCACAGACAGCCACATGAAAAACATTGTTTCAGTCTATGGCTCCAAGAGTGAGTTTGTTTGGGGTGGTACAGTACATTTGGTTCACCATGGTTTTGGGTAATTTATGGGTTATGTCTTCTGAAAGTTTTAGTTAATTGTATGTTGTTTTAGGCTAATAACCTGCTATACTCAACCAAATGTATACATACTTCAGAACACATTTTTCAGTGGTTTTTACTATCCTTACCTCCCTAGTTCCTCTTTGGTGGTATAGCGGTGAGGGGGAGGCTTGTCAAGCTTGACTAATGTGGCTGAGATAGCGTGCAGGGGCATGCTTGATATGGACACACTCTGTTTGTTGTGGCGGTTCTACCTCCGATTCTACCCTCCCCACCAACCATGTCTGCCCTTCCAGTCCGACCAGTGCTCTGCTTCAGCAGATGGGCCAAACGAAAGAACAGCTGTCATTTTTTTCTTATTCTTCTGGCCCATGGAAAAGTTTGAAGTTTGTCAGTGGTCGCCAGACTGGAGTCTGTATCCTTAGGATAGATCCTGACCCAGGGATGTGATATCCGACAGGAAATATATCTCAGGGTGACAACAGCCAACAACACAATCCCCCCCCACCCCACCCCCCATTCTAATCAAACAAGTCTTATCACCAGGAAGTTTTCTTGTGTGGAAGATATTTGTGTTTGTTTGTTTTGCAAATGTATTTGCTTCCTCCGAAGTAAACACGTTTGTGATATCCTGGCTGGGGAGTGGGTGCGGGCCGGGTGCTGGGGGGCAGCTGGAGGTGACACAGCATGGTCCGGTACAGTAATGGAGTCATCCATCAACAGGCCCCATTAAAGCACCTTGACAAGCCAGCTGAGGCTGCTGCTGTCCAGTGGCCATGGTGACTCTCAAGGTTGACGATCTGCTCACAGACAGGAGCCTCACAGAAATCCGCCCAGCCTTGACTGTACCCGTTAATGCATCTCCTTCTCCTGTAAGGTTTACAGAGCTTACACCTGACTGGTTTGTTCATTAGCCTCATGCTACTGTATACACAGTCCAAAGTTCAAACCTGAGGTAATAATCTGGCTTGTCTCGCTGAACTACAGCCAACTCAATCTTTTGGTCAGTGTTCTGGTTGTCTGGGCCCAGACTAGGCCAGACAGCATCACGCCATGACTGGGAGTGATGCAGATTTGGTTAGATGACTTGGACGTTCCCTGTCTCCAATATAACTGCCATGAACAGTAAATAAATCCTGTATATGAAACATGACAACAACAAAAAGATCTAGGGGCTAGATGGCTCTTGTAGAATGTGTCCCACATGGTCCTTTCTCCTGTGCTCTGGATATGAATTTGGCCTGGACCACTTGCAACAAGTCTTTCTCTCCCGTCACACTTAATTATTGATGTCTAATAAAAAAATAATTTTCCTAAATATATTTTGTTTAAAAAAACTAGTGTACAAAGGTTTTTTAATATCTACTGATAATTGATAAAGGGCAGAGTAAACCATTGCAAGCGAAATATGATTACTGAGAAAGAGGACATTTTGCCTGACGCATTTATTGAAAACAGAATGTGTTGTTAGCAGAAATTGCTTTTTTGCTGTTGTCATGGCTGTTTTAGGCTGTTAATGTTTGTTCAGCCCTGTACTTTAAGCCCTCAGAGAACTCACTCAATCTGAGACCGAGCAATTATGTGCAATTTTAGCTCTCAAGCCCATCTCCAACAATCACCATGGTGATTTTTAAAATGTGATTAAAGTCAGAGAACAGCCACGGGAAGTGGAAATGCTCTCTTTTCATTCGGTTGACCACTCTATGTTTGCAGCTTTTGGATGCAAGGCTTCACATTCAAACAAAAACATACTGATTATTCATTCAGGAGTTTTATATGCTCATTGCCTAAATTATTCTCATTCTCATAAAAAAAGTGGTGAAAGGAAAAACACCATTGTCCACATCAGTTATTTTGTTGCTTTGAAGTGACTTTGAAAGATCTTTTTTAGTTGCTATTCAGTAGACAATGAATCCCGAATCCACAAAGACTAAGGCAGTGGTGTTTTTTCTATTGTCCATTTCCAGTTTCACCACAAAAACGGCTGAGAAACAAAAACATACTGAACTATCTTTCTTCCTTAGTTTGCTTGGAAATCAACATTTGTAAGACAATGGGCCTCAGAACGCTCAAAGACGACAGTGGTGCCTTTTTCTATTTGCCTGAAGTGACACAGTCCTCTCATGTATACACAACATCTCGCCCCAAGGTTTGGGGTCCTATTCAGAGGGTCCTATCTCCCCATCTGCGGCATGTCGACAGGCATCCTCCTGAATTCCAGACCCTTTGTTTGCAGAGCTACGGGGGGAAGACCATTAACGATTCTTCCGTCGACTTGACATCCTTGGAAAGTCCGCCTGGGCTTCACACCTGCTGCTGTCCACATGGAGCTGGAACCCCTGCATGACGGCGGTGGAGGATGTATCGCCTGAAAGATATGCGGGACACACACACACACACTAGCCCCTGAAGGCAACACAGCGTGCGCCGAGGAAACAGCCAAGAATGTCAGGCTGGCCACTGTCCACAGGGGCCACCAGGAATTCAGCCATTGTTTTACGTTAGGCGGTGGTGCCTCATCACTGCTATTGAGCACCTGTAGACTTAATATACTCTTCTGCTCCATTGTTTCAGGTTTTCCCCTTTTGTTTTGACTGGCATCCAAGGGCAAGGGTCGGCAGGTGACTAATGTGATGTGACGGGAGTGGGACACACTACAGTTGCTGATTAACAGGTTCGTGAAACAGCAAGAAAACTGTAGTTAACGTTCACTTCAGAAAGCCTTTGATCAAAGCGCAGTGCTCTCGCGGTGACTGGAAAAGTCACCGAGTGCATTGGCAGATAGACAGGCTCTTCCTTGATGGGGACAGAGTTGAACAGGCTGGCAGATGGATGTGCATGCCAGGGCTGGAGCATGGATCCCTCAGCCTTCCAGCTTGATTGGCTGCTGATGAAGAGTCAAACACCATGACCAATTGAGTTATTAGGGCCCCGGCTCATTCCACCAAACAGAGCAGTAAACCCTCGTGTCTTGGCGCTGTCATATGTGGGCAGGCATCTGTGATGGCGAGTGCCAGAGGCTGCCCACCTGTAGGAAACTTTGATGTTCAATGGCACGGCTCAGATGCCCCACATCACAGCTCCACGAGCCATTTAATCTCCTCCATTAAATCTGCTTTATCTGATCTTCATTGTTTCAGATCTGTTCGGTCCCACTGGACTTGGTAAATACACAAAAAGATCAAATATGGAATGAGGATCTGAATGAAGAGCGAGGTACAAAGCAAGGGGTTTGCTGTGATAGTGGAGTGATAGCAGTCAGAGTCCATTACCATAAATCTGTCAGACAGGCTGTCCTAAGTGACAAACACATCAGACTCATGGCCTATTTAAGTGCAGTCATCAGTATCCATGCGTTGAAAAACACCAACCTACTGCAGCTTAGAGGAGACCATAATGGATCTTGAAACATCTAGTATATACCTGTTGGCCTTGGCGCGCTTATGGACCTTCTTATATATTATTTTATAGAACTGCTAATGCCTCGAGAACGGTGTCCTTGAAAACGCTTCTGCTAATCCACCAAGTGTCTCTTTATCGATAGGTTTCACGGGTCAGTCAGAGTACCAACCTTATTCTTATCTTCCCCATCTGCATGACCTAAGTCTTTCCTCAGCTCAATAATTCAACTTAGGTAAACATGCCATATCCTCTCTCTGTACCCGAGTCATGGCTCTGTGTCGGTGTGTGGTACCTCCTCCTCTCCGGGCAGTAAAGAGTTAAACCACCACAGGCCATGAGCGGAGGTGCTGAAAGGTTAGATGTACAATCAGGAAATTCTCCCCGATGGTGGCGGAGTCCCAGTGGGGGGGCTGGATTCCCCTCTGCTGCAGTGTGTCCTGCCTTTCCCTTTCCTCTGCGCCCCTGAACCAACAAGGCACCCAACGGTGAAATGCTGGCCTGAGGGCTCTCAGAGGGTCTGCTGGGAGATTTATGAAGGCCATGCTTTTGTTTGGTCAAGGCGTCTTGCTTATTTTGCTTTACTTTAAGGGACTGCAGGTTGAGATAATGAATCAACAGACAGGGGAGAGGTCATGCGTCCACCAACGGTGAACTCCAGACCAGTCATCTGGTTTGAGCATTTGTTCAATGCCCCAAGACAGAGGATGTGTTGTCCGATGATGCCTTAGCCTCTCCAGATGATTGAAGCAGCCAAACATGGATTGCTGTTACCGTTGACAGCCTGTAGCCTCGCTTTAGGGTGATGGCTGAAGTTCAGACGCATGGATATAAGCAAGCGTTTCAGTTTCAGACTGTATCTCGTAGGCTGACATTTAAAAATCTCTTTACCTAATATCAGCATGAACACATCAGAGGATGTCGGAATAAAAGCCAAGTAAGTGTTCCAGATTGGAATTTGTAAATGTTAAGTGAAGGGACAGTGAAAGGTGATAGCCTGAGAAGAAGGGGTGTCAGGGCTATAATGAGCTATAAATAGCCTGTGTCACCTGAGCAGTGAGAGGAGGTTGTGTGGAGGGGTCACATCTAACAGGCAAAATGCTGTCTGATATGCCGAGGGCACTGTGTGCGTGCACACTGCCATGTCTCCATGTTTCTATTGGTCAGCTATGAACTCAGAAGAGTATCAGGTGGCACTAACAGTCCAGACATCCATGCTTTTGTCTCTTTAAGTTACTGCTCACTGCCCTGATGATGTCTTTTTGTGGTCCATCCCTGAACAGTTTTAAATGAAGTGTATCTTACACTTAAATCATTTAACTTAAAAACATTTAAATCACCAGCCTATTCTCTGAGAAGAATACAGTTTTCCAGTGACATTGCAGGGTTCCAGAGTATCTTGTGTTTAATGATGTCTCCCTCACTCTCAATTCTCAGTGTAGTATCGTCACTTGAGGTGTTGATGATCTCTCTCCCTCTCTCTCTGTGCTCCTAACAAGCTACTGTATGTGGCCGTTTCCATAGAGAGGAATGGTTAGCATTTTCAGTGTGTCTGTTTGCTTTCCTCCTCCAGAAGTCTGCCTCTGCTTGCCATATACCAAACATGCAGTTTCTGTATTCAAAAAGGCAGCTTGTGCACACAAAGTTGTGAGACCCCCTTCTCTGCACCAATGTTTACCTGCAGCCAAACTTAAGCCCCTACCAGAGCTAACAATGGGCCAACTTAACTGGTTGTCTCCATGCCCAGTCCTCCCATTGTATCAGGTTCTCTCATTGCGGTGTCATGAACTCCCATTCTACAGCTGTCGACCTGTTTTCTGTGGCTCAAGGGTCTTATTCTTGGGGGGGTCGAGGGTCAGGTTGGGTAGCATGTAAATCCCTTCTCAAGCCTATTATGGGATCTTGAATGTGTAGACATGAACACAGCAATGACGCTGGTCTTAAGTTGAAACAAAGTTCTTTGGTAGGGCATCGTCATCTCCACAACATTAAACTTGATGGATACTCCTGTTGTAACATGTTGTAATGTGTTAAGCATGTTCTTCAACCATTTCCAGCTATACTGTATCCAGTTATGTTTCATTTAAGTTTTTCCTTCTTTGTTTCCAACTCCGCCTGGTTGGAAAATCAACCACTTATCCAAGATTAGGATTTGTGAAAAGAAGGGGGAATTTAAAAATATCTTTTAATCAAGCTGCAGAGTCCAGTTGGCCATCTGAGCCATGCTACATAATGTCCGGATCAGAGAACACGTGTGTCTGTGTTTGAACAGTTGGCTGCTGATCGAGACCAGGGAGAGCAACGGAATTCCTCAATGCCGAGTAACATCCTAAACGACTAAAGTGGAAAGAATTTCGACCGGCAATTAAGAGCATCAATAATAGGCATCTTTAGATAAACAAGAAGTTACACATCGACACACAGGGCCCCGCCAATGGTCACATGCGTGAACACACAAACACACACCACATACACACAGGATGTCCGAAACGAAGGAAACCGAGGGGATCGATAGGAAACAACACAACAGGAGCCGGAGTGTGTCCCCTGGCTCTGAAAGCAGCGTGCATCTGAACCTGCCGCCTTCTCCCGTGTGTTTTCCTGTTTACCCACTTGCTCGGCCCGCTTGTTGTTGTTTTTCTTTGCTCCCTAAAGTCAATATCCTCCTGTGCAGTGCGAGCTCTCGCCTGTCTGCACCGTTCTTCTCTGGGCTGCCGGACGTCATTAAAGGGCTTAGAATATCGACCCGGGAAGTCTGATGGAGTCCAGTGTGCTGTGCATTGTTTTTGAAAACCACACTGGTTCTGTTTTGGGCTATTTCAGGAGCATAAATCGCCTCCCTCACTTTGAATGTATTCAACTGTGAGAGGCAGTTATTTTCCACCCACAACTGTGTTGTGAAATAAAACAATGAGAATTCCTTCAAGGATAAATTCAATTTCCTCTGTAAACGGACTAACTCTCTCTGACTAAAACGTTGGATTGTAATTCAAACTTCTGAACAGTTACACTTCAAGCTTAATTTAAGTGTCAAAACTACATTTCTCTGTAATGAATGGCAGGGTATTGGAATTACAGATGGTAATGAATGAATAATAAACAATGTAGTGGCCTATGCCAAAATGGCTGAGTTTCAGCTTGAAGCAAAGCTCAAGATTTACTTTTGAATGTTTGTCTGGCAGGTCCTCTCTTTGACTGCACTGCTGCATTGTGGAGGAAGACTGGGGGAGGACACTCTCTCCACCAGCCATTTACTGACATCTTTTGGCAGGCGTCCGCATGACCCCCGTGACCTCTAGCTGTGAGGCTGCTCATGTGGTGCACTCAGGCCTGATACCTGGATCTCAGATCCAGGCGTGTCAATTGACCTTTGTATCGCATGTGCACGTCCTGCACAGAATGAAGCCACCGAGTGGAAATCTTGAGAGCCTATTCCAGCCTACTGAGACAGGTTTGTTACTGAGTGGCTCAGCGTTTCCCTTCACTAAACTGACAAACACATGCGGACGCACACAGTCACACACACACACACTTGTGCTTCTCTTTCCCTGTTTGCTGACACCCTCCACAGCTGTCCTTTCACCCATACCCAAGATCAACTCTCACAACATTAGAAGAAGGGGTCCAGTCAGATGTGTTAAAACACCCATAGAACTATCCAGAAAAACTCAGCATGTCATTCAGACCGTCAAGCAGCACATTCATTGTAGTATATGGGTTAAGATAGATTCTTATTCTGAAACAAGTGCAGTACAAGCATCAGTGGTTAGGAATGTGCCACTGGGAACAAAGAGGGGGGTTTGGCAGAGCTCTCTGTGGAGTGTCTACAGCTCTAGAGCTGTGGAATAAAAACCTGTCAACCCACACGAAGCACATTGGGTGTTATCTTCCCGGCACTCTGCCAAACATGCCAGCACCTCGCAAAGGTCCACTCGTCAATCCAACCTTATAATGAGAGAGAGGGGCTGTACTTTGGCTTTCACTAGGCCACGGAAGGAGCTAGACAGGCTAACAGGGACACTACGAATGTTCTTCCTTAGAAGCTCTGGTCATTTTTAACAACTGTTGCCTCATTTGAGTCAGGAGCTGTAATGAAGCTCATTTCCCGAAGTCATTTAGTAACCGTGGAATATATTGTGTGTTGAATATATCACAGGTTTTCATCTGGTTTGGATTATGCCTTTTCCACAGAACTTCAACTGAGGTGAATCATTTTATTCACTTTCGATCATCGTCCTTGCTTTGCCTTGGTCACTCCTGATTACCCACTAGTGCTATCCTGAAGGGTTATCGTGTCTCTTTGGTGTGGCTATCTCAGACTTTCCCAGGCTCCTCCTGGTTCCTAGAGGTTATCTGAGGTTGCTCTGGATTAAGGGTGTAGACTGGCCTGTATCACCAAATGCAACACTTTCAGCCATGAATTCTTTATAGCACAAAGGACTACCAGAATTCTTTATCACCTCCCACCGCCCAAACACAGACAGACACACCCACACATACTGTACACAAACACACACAAAGACACACACATGCATACACCCAAACACCTGCACCAAATGCTCGACTGATGGATTTAATTTCCAAATCCATACTTCTCCTGTATATGGAACAGAGTACATATTCATGGGGCTGTATAGTCTTTTCGCTGTGTAACTGATGACAGATGAAGGGATTGTCAAGGGGGATAATTCAGCTTGGCCACAACATTCTGCAAATTGACTTAACCATGCTATCTCATATCCCAACATCCATTACATTATTGGAGACAGACTGGATAAAAAAGGCTGCCTCCGCCCCATTGCTCCCTAGAGCTCAGAAAGCTCCTCTACTTATCACATGATACCTCTTTATTAGTTCTGCTGATTGGGAGAGCAGCCAGTAGGATCTCCAGATTTAGGCCTGGCTTCACTGGATGTGGGGCTGCATCGTTGCACACTAACTGGACGTTAGTGTGTTTACACATTACATGATCAAATTGTGTGTGGGTGTGTGCATGCGTGTGTGTGTGTCGTGGTTTATCTCAGTGGGTGTGTACGCACAGTGAGGCGTTAGCACTCCGGAGACAGTCTGCTGATTATGTAAAGCCCCTCCGCGTGTGTGAGTGAGGCGAGCGCCGAGGGGGAAGTCTAGCATCCATCTCGCCTGACCCCTCCCGACCTTCTCCTAATCCTGCTCATTCTCACTCCATCTCACTCCCCATTACCTCACACACACTCACACACATGCCTGCCCAAACACACACACACACACCACACAGTCACACCCAAATGTACACACAAGCAGAAACACACAAGCTCCAACACATTCCCCGGCAGGAACACAGACTGCCTCAGCATCGAAGGTGGCAGGCTCATCCGTCAGCAGGGAGAGTGACAGCAGACATCATCCACGACTGGTCTCATCCTCCCTGCATCCCAGAGGTGGCTGACCCATCTCTCCACCATCAAGGCCCTCTACGGGGATGAGGTCTCCAAAAAACCCAGTCGGTATCTCAAGATGGATCATCTAAGATGGGATGCGGTCTACTCACAAACGTGTCTTTAATACCAAACCTGTTTGCATTTCTATCAAACCTTCTGCCAGGCTCGATCCCTTTTAAAAAATCCCATTTGCAGACAGTTATCTTAAAGGTTGTATATTAGGGCACAGAAGGTGTACTGAGCGTGATGCTGAATAATGAACAGCAGTTGGAAATCTACCATCAGCAGCTACTATGTTAATACATTGCTGCAGCTCTCTCTGCAAACATCGGCTTCGCTGCTTTTGTCTTCTTACCTGATTTACAACCTGTTCTCCTCGGCCTTCACTATCTCTCAGCACAATCTGGTTTCACTTGGCCTCCCATCTCCATTCAAGAGCACTTTGTCAACACTATGAAAGGGGTAGATATTCCTCCTTGGCTGAAGAGCCCCAAATTATGTATTGTGTAGCAGAGAAAGGGAAGACTTATTTCATACAGTTGGTGCTGAAATCAGTAATGCCTTCAAGATGTGGGAAACCGGTGGAGATTTTAAAGCAGACTTGAAATGAGGTTGTATTTTTCCAACATGCCACAATATCCAGTAATCATAACCCAATTGTGTTGCAAGACTTCTTATAACTGTGTTGATTTTTATCTTGAATACGTAACTTTCTGGGTGTTCAACATCTTGGAAAGGAGACAATGTTCTAGTGTCGTGCAGCAAGGCCAAAATCATAATATATATTGGGGGGGGGACATCCCCCCCAATATTCAAATCTGGTCAAAATGTCCCCCCCAATATATTGATGTAAAAATATAAATAAAATATAAATGTGCTACGCTACGACAGGCAACCATGCACTCTGTCTGAAATTATCATGGCAAATGTAATCATATTCATAACTAAACATAAAGATGGCCATTTTATAACTACTAGTATTACAGATACAGATGCTCTGTACGGAGTCAGATGGCTGAGCGGTGAGGGAGTCGGACTAGTAATCCTAAGGCTGCCGGATCGATTCCCCGCCGTGCCAAATGACGTTGTGTCCTTGGGCTAGGCACCTCACTCTACTTGCCTCGGGGGGAATGTCCCTGTATTTACCGTAAGTCGCTCACGGATAAGAGCGTCTGCTAAATGTACGGGAGGTGTAAGCTCGCACTGGTTGGTAAGGATGAGATGAAAGAAAGATGGTAGTGAGTGTCTAGCTAAATATTCCTTTAAAAGAGTGAGAAAGTTTAGCAATAGTGTGGACCAGAAGATTTCGTTTCCCCCCAATGTTGACTCCATGGCTTAGGCCTTGTCGTGCAGAGTATAAAGGGCTGTAGAGATTGTATCAAGCTAAAGGGAAATGGTTGAATTTATAATCTGTTTCCCTGGGAGGTTGAAGTGGCACTAGAAAACAAAGGCGTCTGGGTTATGGAAGTGATTGACCCCAGAGTGACCAGTAGCTGTTTACTCTGCAGCAGGACTGACGTCAGGGGACCTCACTGCACTCTGCATACGTGACTGAGGTCACTACCTCACTGTGCAGCAACCTACCTCCACAGCTCATAACCCCTGGCTGTGTCTGTCGCATTGTGTCTGTATCTATCTGACTCTGACTCTGCCTCTACACCCCCTCCGTCCTTCCTCTCCTTCTTTTGCTTTTCTGCAAACCACATTCATCAGTTATTTTGACATTCAGTTTAGATCCGTGGTGTCCACATTCTGTGGTCCTGACAGAGATTTATCCTCTGTTGAAAGCCCTCAACAGCCAGTGTTACAGCAGAACACGGTTTCATTCTGAAAATGTCCACAACAATAAACAGGAATGTAGACCACAAACTGAAATACAACTTCCTAAGTGAGTACTGGGGATTAGAACACCCACGGTGAAAGATAGGGAAGACCACAACCTTACTCTGAAAACATAATAGTTTTCATTGTGAACCCAATCTCTTCTGCACATTGCACATACATCCTCATCTTTCTGGAAGCTTTCATCCCTCATCCTTCTTCTGACAATACTAGTTATATTCAAACTAAATCCACATAACAATAGAACATGATTCAATACAATAGACGAGAATTGTTTTTCATTCATTTGCTGATTTGCAAGTGGTGCCTCCATGAACAAATGTGAATCTGTGGCCCTGGTGGTTCTGGTGAGAGGGCAGCCATGTTGGGCCCCTCTTACTATCTGTGTGTGTCTGTGGCCATGGTCACCTGCCCTCCCCTGTGCCTCTGAGATAGCTGCTTCGTCTCACCCACTGAACACAGGGAGCCGTTGCCAGGGCTACCATTTATTAATATCAGTCCATAACTTTGAGCGGTGAGCCTCATCTGAGCCAATGACAGAGACCCGCTCTGAATCCTCTTGCACATTTATATACACACTTACATGCTCTGCGCTAGTGCTGCAATTGAAGTGAACTATAAATTAACACACCAATCAGTCTGGGATTTTATACAATTGTAATGGGAGGCAGGGTGCTTATTGTAACTGGTGGAAGCTTTGTCCGCTTGTGTTGATCACTAGCGCCCCCTACTTGTGTAAGGCCGATACGTTTATATAAGTAAGAAATCTAATTAGAGCTGCTCATATCATATTTTAGGATATTAGGATCTAATGTGAAATGATCATGACACTGCAATAAACAAATTATGTGGAGGCAATTGCAGTCATTCTAAAAAGTTTACGTTACCACAAGATGTTCATGAATGTTGAATTTTCTGTTGTTTGTCAATAAATGTAATCAAAATGAGTTAAGGGACAAAGTAATGTTTTACATTATCTCTTTACATAACACACTGAAATGGTTAAATTATCTCCAGTTCGGACAAAAAACAAACATGGAGCCGATCTGCCCCCAACTGGTCACCTACTGAAAATGCATTTAGCAAGAAGAAGTAGCTACCTCTTCTTTAAGGGCAACATGATTTATTTGTTATTGTTATTATTTATTATTTTAATGTTTCTCTATGTAGTGTAAATATACAAGTTTTGCAGTTGTAGTAAAATGTTACTTGAGGGACCACTCTCGTTTATGTACTTTCAGCATTTATGATTTTCCACTCTTGTTACCTGGTCATGGCCTCAAATATGTCTTAGTGGATGGCAAACCTCATCTCATGTAACTTATTACCTCATAGATTTCCATTCTATAACATTACGTATTCCTACGGTGGCCTGATATGTATGAAGGCGTTAACATTGAGCTGTGTAGTGAGAGATTGTAATCTTTTTTGCTGAACCTCCAATTCCTTAGATGGGCTCTGGTGTGTGGTATGATCTGTGTGTCTTCTTTGTTGTATTTTGTGGTGAAGAGAGGTGATCCAGGATAGGGCGTGTCTTTTTACCGACAAAAACCTTCCTTCTCCTACACAACAGATGGTGGCCAAACATTAACAGCTGCATTTCACAACTCCCCCTCCCCAACCTCGTAAAGGCTATTCTGATCTGTGGCCAAAGTCCGGCAGAGATCATTTTAGTTCATCTTTAACCGCACACACTGTTAACAAGCTTACACAGTGTGTAGTCATTCACTTTGGTTCGTGTCCGGGCCAGCTGGAATCGAACCTGAGTCTCCTGTGAAGCAAAAGGGCTGTATTGACACGCTGTCCTAAAGTCTGGTAAATCAAACAGCTTCAGAAGCTAACTCCAAGTATTCAGTTAGAGACAAGTTCACTCAGAATCCATCCCTCTAGCAAGCTCGCTAACCGTCTTTGACACACTTGGGTGTATGCTACATCGGATTTCCATAAATCAACACCAGACAGATATCCTTGTAGGCTTCCCAGGATGTGCTGCTATGCAGTAATTGGCCTGGGAGCTTAAGACTCTCCAGGTACTGCACTGTTCAGACTGTGGAACACAGGCTGGTGGCTGATAGCATCTCTGCCCTGCTAAGCCTCTTACTGCTCCCCTCCCTGTGCTGCTCTCAGGCTCGCCGCCATGGGCACACAGAGGCTGCATTGGGTTTTCTGTTGAGAGCCCAGTGATTTACAGACATTGTACCTGTGCATCCGCACAAGTTCCCTTCCACATGCACACACACAAACATGTTTCTGTGTGTAAACTCAAGCACACCGACAGGACAGCATGTGTGCAAACACACACAATTCCATAGACACACACACACATATATATGTAAATTCAAGCTCATCTACACTACAGGTACAAACACACACAACCACGCATACTGACTCACACACACTTATCTTGTGTGTGCATCCAGACCGTTTTCTGAGCATGAATTGGCTGCGTGCCTGGAGTCTGGGTGACTCTCATTTTACTGGCAGGACTGAAAAACAAGGTGTCACAGATACAGAGAGGGAGGATGACAACACAGTGGGACAGCACCATTGCTGGATAGTCGTGTGGAGTCCGGAGGTGTGTGCTATCCGGACCGTTCCTTGCAGGCGTTTCTGGGGACCACTAGCGGACCATGTCCAGGGCAGCTGGCCGGACAAGCAGCTGCCAGAGGGTTTTATGGCAGGGAGCAGAGTGATCCTTCAAAGCCAGAGTTCCACCTCTGACTGCACATGATTCTTATCACTGGGCTGAGTGGTGATAGTGTGTGACAGAGGGAGAGAGAGAAGAGGGAGGGAGAGAGAGAGAGAGAGAGAGAGAGAGAGAGAGAGAGAGAGAGAGAGAGAGAGAGAGAGAGAGAGAGAGAGAGAGAGAGAGAGAGAGAGAGAGAGAGAGAGAGAGAGAGAAAGTGTGTACGGATACACACTTCCAAGGCGCATACCCCTTATACACACAGCGTGGGAGCACCTGCTTTGCTGTCATTCTGCCTGTGGACTTGCTTGTGGCAGGCTGGTAGCACCCCAATGGCCGGCTCGGATTGGCTCCTGCTCGTGACTCTGGTGGCGTCTCTCCAAGGTAAAACTTACTTCCATAGCAAGTTCATCTGAGAGAATTCATCTATCTGTGCTAACAAGCACACGGCGCATGCTTTTTGGTGTCCGGGCTCATTAACTGCAAAGGAGACATTAGATGGAGGCCATCTGTTGTATTTGTCATGCCCGTTGGTTTATTCATGGGATCTAATGTATTTGCATAAAATGTGTTGGTGAAGTGTCCTGGGAATGTCTGAGCGATCGCATGTATTTATACAGGAGACTGGTCTTGAACAAGGAGCAACTCCTGTATTTTGGGAGTACCATTGTGTTGTGCTTCTGTAATAGCTGGACTGTGACAGAGTTACATTGCTGGCATCTATCCATGCTGTCTCTTTTGATTCCTTCAGTGTTATGATAGTCACATCTCCTCGTCAGGGGAAGCCAGATGAGTTTTCAAAAAGAAACAGGATTCAACTTTGATCTTGTGGAAATGTGCTTACACGGTTCACTGTACAGTAGCAGCAGGGTCATGTCGTTCCACAAAGTTCATTTCCCCTTGCCTGTGTCCTGTCAGGAAACAGCCATGCTCAGAGTTTCTCACAGGAGAGGACTGAGAGGAACTGCTCCGCAACCCCACCGGTATGATTACCCACATGTCCTTTGCTCCAGCTCAGCCAATGTTCCGCCACTAAAAAGACAGTAATGCCACAAAACTGTTTTTTTTCCTATGAAAGGAAGCTAAATAGTACTGTGCATATGCTGCTTGCTGGCTGTTCTGGATCATGTGTGAGTAAACAGGTTCGAATGCCTCACATCCCCCTTTCCTGTGCTGTGCAGTACCTCCCTCCCACAGCGGTGATCACCAGCCAGAGACTGCAGGCCTTGAGGGCAACCATGCGTCCCCTGAACATCTCCGCCTACATCATCCCTGGAACTGACGCTCACCTGGTACCATGACATTCACCTGGTTTCCTGCATGGACTGTAGACATGTGTTACTGTAGGAGTAAATATGTGTGTCTGTGTGCGTTGCACATGTGAATGTGTGGAAGGATTTCATGTCTGTGTTTGTAAGAGGGTGGATGTGGGCTGTGGATGTGTCTGTATGCCTGACCCCGGGTGTGTTTGTCCGGGCAGAGTGAATACATCGCTCCCCGGGACGCCAGGATGGCCTACATCTCTGGCTTCAACGGGTCCTCAGGTGGGTCTCTCATCCTCCCTCGCTCCCTGACCTCCCCCACTCCCCTTTCTTCGCTCCCCCTCCTCCTACAGCTCCCTCTCCTACTCAGTCCCTCTCTTCCTCCTTGCTTCCCTCCCTCCCTTCTCCTTTCCTCCTAGCCTCTCAGTTATTCCGCTCCCATCCTCTCCCCTTCAACCCTCCATTATGCAGTCAATGTAATCTCATTCCACTCCTCCTATCTTCCCATCTGAGTGATTTGACTCTCCCTTCACAGTCGTCTCATTCGTCAGACGTCCCTGTGCTGATTGGTGAGTCAGGGAGGCGACTGTCCCAGACTGATGAGCTGCACAGGGGCTGGTCCATGAATGGGCCATTTGAACTGTTCTGTTGTCTGAGCTCATTAGATGAAACAAATATACACTGTTTGATTTTAATAGCTTAAGAGCTAGTCAGACTGTTTCAGTTTTTACACTGGCAGCTGTAGTCTTTGCAGCTCTTTGGCTTTGTTTAGGACGTTCACACAGAGGTCAAAAAACGAGTGCGAGTGAGAACTTCTCAGGTGTAAATATGTAAACAGTGAGCTATGCTACAGTGGGACATCTGTGGTCCAATACACTCAACTAGTCATTGAACACCATCCATCCAGCAGTATATGACCCAGCGAATGTGATTCCTTAGGCACAGTGGTGGTGACCCAGAAAAGGGCAGTTCTATGGACGGACAGTCGCTACTGGACTCAGGCTGAACGCCAGTTGGACTGCAACTGGGAGCTGGAGAAAGATGGTGAGCAGACACACACACACACTCTACACCAATGTTGAACCAGAAACTGCTGCCTCATCTATTTGCTCTGCCTCTCTCCCACAGTTTCCATCAGCAGTTTAACAGACTGGCTCATTTTGGAGGTCGCACAGGGAGGCGCTGTAGGATTCGACCCCTTTCTCTTCTCCCTCAGTGAGCACACCCACTGGCTGGCATTGACAGTCTCACATCAATGAAAAGTTAAAACTAAGTAGATTGGAAAGTATTGACCTGACATTTGATGTCAGGGAAGCCACAGACACCATTCACTTGACGTTGATTATTGGGTTACTATATGCAATCTTAATGGCTCCTTTCATTCTCCGTAGAAACATATGATGACTACAGTACGAACCTGGATCCAGCCAATCGGATCCTCACATCCATCCCTGATAACCTAGTGGACCAGGTGTGGAGCGACAGGCCTCAGATTCCTCCAGATAACCTCACCCGTCTGCCTGACAGGGTCATAGGTGTGTGTGCACGTTTTTGTGTGTGTGCTTGCTCTTTGTACATGTGTGGCCTTGCAAGAGGGCAACACCATTACTGTCTGTGTGTGTGTGTGTCAGTGTTTTATATATGTGTGTGTGTGTGTGTCTGTGTGGGTGTGTGTGTGTGTGTGTGTGTGTGTGTGTGTGTGTGTGTGTGTGTGTGTGTGCGTGTGTGTGTGTGCACTTTGGGCTCCTTATCTCTAATCTGATAAATACCTGCAAACAGGACCACAGAATCACTGAATCATGTGGACATCAATCCCAAACGGGACCATATAAAGTTTAATTGCTTGTTTATGGTTCCTTATCAGCACATGTCAGTACGGATGAGGACAGTAAGGAAAGCTAACACACAGACAGTACTGTCTGTGATAAGCTTTCCAGGCATGCATTAGAGAGTAAGTAAATGTGAAATGTAAAGACCATAAAAACAATGGTTCTGATATGATGATTATGACCCTGTGTGGCTGTGGGTCTGTGTGTGTGTGACAGAGAGGACCTGGCAGATGAAAGTGGATCAGATACGGAGTCAAATGAGGAACAATCCTTACAAGCCCACAGCTGTTCTCCTGTCTGCCCTGGATGAGTCTGCCTGTAAGACAGCCGTCCACCTTCAAACACTCTTCCCTCATCTCTCGCTTTCTCTCAGATTGCAAAGACATTGTATGAAACAGTAGGTACCCTTCTGGACTCATTGTAACCAGATGAATTATTCAAAGATGAGAAAGACAAAATAGAGTTAGTCAGAAACCAAAGCTGCAGAACCAAAGCTGCAGAACCATCACTGACACCAGATATACAGATATAACAGCACTGTTAGCTACCTGCCTCTAATAAAGAGAACCCATGGAGAGTCACGAAAGCCAGGCACACACTCCTGACATGGGTCAATCAGACCAGGCTTGAGTGTGGAAGACAGAGTTGTAGATTCTGACAAACGCCTCTTGTGTTTGTTGTGTTTTAGGGCTCTTCAATCTGCGGGGGAATGACATCCCCTTCAACCCTTTTTTCTACTCCTACACACTCCTGACCTTAGACGATATCCGGTGAGATGGAAAACATTCTATATTCTTTCCTGAGCAATTTGCATGTTGTGTGTATTTTGTCAGAAAATGATCTGATTAAGACCAGAGGATATGAAAGCATTCTTTCTCTTCCTTCTCATCTTTTCCTCGCTCTCTCTGCCCCTTCCTGTCTTTCCCCCTCCCCCTTATTTCTCCCAGGCTCTTTGTGCACACAGAAAGAGTGAGCGAGGACTTGCAGCTCTACCTGAACTCCTCCTGTAACTCTACCCTCTGCGTTCAGTTGATGGACTACGACAACGTTCGAGAAAACCTCAGGGAATATGTGAGCAGTCCTGAAGTGAAGGTCTGGATTGGAACTGAGTACACCAACTACGCCCTGTTCGAGCTAATCAGTCCCCAGGTGAGGCCAATGGCTCCAAACGAGCTGAGGAAGGTGAGGTGAAGCGCCTGCGGTGTGTAATCCCCCGTTCTCTCGTTCGTCCTGTCTCAGGATAAGTTGCTGACCAGTGCCTACTCCCCAGTGTTGACCACGAAAGCCGTGAAGGACGAAACAGAGGAACAGAACCTGAGAGACGCTCATGTAGGATGATTCGCTCTGCTGCGTCACACACACGCGCATGCACGCTCACACAAGGGGTTTTATCTGGGAACAATACTCAGTTTCTCTTTATAGACTCATCAGTGGTTTCCCTCTCTTATTGAGCCATAAAACTCCCCACAGAGGCCCCAGAGGCTCCACAGCCCTGTCTGAGAGCTCTGTTCCACCGTCTTATCAGCCCTCATCAGCTCCCCTTCCATTCCGTATTGGCATATTTATGAGCCATAGTCCATGTGTCTCATGGGTTGATGTTGTTCGTTATACAACAATATTGACACTGTGTGATAGCACTGTGGGCTCATTGTGTCCTGTGTGGCTCTCCGTAGGTGAGAGATGCTGTGGCGGTCATCCAGCTCCTGATGTGGCTGGAGGAGAGCGTTCCACTGGGCAGGGAGACCGAGCTGACCGCTGCACACTACGTGAACGAGCGTCGAAGGTGAAGGGCTTTCACACACGCACGTACCCTGGGCCACACACAGCACATAGCAGACTCCTAACACATAACATTCAGCACACACACACACACATTCAAACAACATGTGTGAAGCCTCATGCCTTGCTGTGTGGTTGGTGCTTCACAGTGAGCAGATGGACAGCAGAGGCCCCAGCTTTGAGACCATCTCTGCCAGTGGACCCAACGCTGCTCTGGCTCATTATAGGTGGGTCTGCACCTGCCAGTAATCCACCTGCCAATATCCCTCCCAATGTCAAGACCAACATGAGAGCCGTTATCATGATGACAATATCTTCCAAATGTTTATTATACGTTATGATTTTATTTGTTTTTTTATTGCAGCCCATCTCATGAAACCAGCAGAAAGCTGATTGTAGATGAGATGTATCTGGTGGACTCAGGTGGCCAGTATCTGTGAGTAATATTCCAGCCTGTAGGGCGTCTACCGCACAAACTCACTGTTTGACAAACTGTCAATGAATCTTGCTTGTATTTGTAGGGACGGAACCACTGACATCACAAGAACAGTGCACTGGGGGACGCCCACAGACATGCAGAGGGTACATGTGCAAGGAAATTTTTCTCATTTCAATTTCAAATGCCTTTTCACAAATCTAACATTCTCAATGTCTTGCACTGTTAAAGGAGGCCTTTACACGAGTGCTTATGGGGAATATTGAGATATCGCGTACCATCTTCCCATCAGGAACAAGAGGTCTGTGGACAGCATCGAGCATTCGCTCAAATCATTTGTCATAGTGATGCTCAATCAAGTCACTAGAGAGCGCTGTGTTTCCACTGATTTATCACGCAGCACCTCCTCAGGCAGCACCTTCTCAGCCTGCTTCTCATTAGATTTTTAGAGTTAGATTTAAACAGGAAAGGGTGTACAATATGCAGCTCCTCTAATGTGGCTTTCTGCTTATCAACAGGGGTAAACATAGAGATGCTGGGCCGCCGGGCATTGTGGGAAGTGGGCCTGAACTACGGCCATGGGACAGGTCACGGTGTGGGGAACTACTTCGGCGTCCATGAGTGTACGACCACTTCACGTGCACTCATACTATCAGTATAAATAAAATGATATGACTTATAAGTCAATTCCTTCACAATCTGAAGTTGTCTGTCCACAATGCTTACTCAAAATGTGCAATGATCCTCTGCCCCTTTGTCTCCCAGGGCCTGTTGGTTTTCAGACCAATAACATCCCATTCCAGGAAGGCATGTTCACCTCCATAGGTAAGGCTTTCATCCGAGCCAAACCTTGACTGCCTGGCTTGACATTTTTTTATTTATCTGAGCGCAAAATAGAAAATAAATGACTTTGTTGTCAATGAGCCTTTCCTTTTCGTCTCAGAGCCAGGGTATTACAAAGAGGATGACTTTGGGATCCGTATAGAAGACGTTGCTGTGGTTGTTCCTGCCACCACCAAGGTGGAGTACTGCCTGCAGACTCAAATACAGTGAATGAGAAATAACTCACACTGTTCACCTGTGATTGTACGTGCAGTTTTTGTAATGTAATGGTGTGTGGTTCTCTGCCTGCGTTTGGCTCTCTAGTATGGGAACAACTACCTGACCTTTGACACCGTGTCCCTGGTCCCCTACGACAGGAAACTGATTGACACCTCACTTCTGAGTCCACAGCAGGTAACTCAACACCAACTCACTCCACGAAGTTCCTCATGACAGCGCCATAGTAAAACAGTAATTACCATGTCAGCAAGAAAAACATAATGACAATGAGACAAAGACTAAATAAAGACAAGTTGAAACAGGAATCACTTGGCGCCATATGGTAGCGAAAGAGTTGTTTGATTTCTTTGAAGACGTTGAAATGTCCCATTTGACTGCGCTAGTAGAAGACTCCCATAGAGTAGGTGTTCCTGTTATGTATGCTAGTGATGACGGCAAAGACAAACGTGGCTGATGTTTCTTTCAGATAAGTGTTGGTTGTTTCCTCCTAAAAAAACCTTTTCTCAGCCACACAGTTCAGCATCTCTGTGCATCTAAACTCTGTTCAAACCACGTGAAATTCAGCTGTGATATTTGATTTTTTATATTTGTGGTGGTTTCACAACCACAGCAGCTACTTTCACAATGTCCACTGACTTTGAAATGGAAAAATGTATTATGGTGAAATATGGTATACCGAAAGTGTACAGCATTATGAGGTCATTTATAAACATCAACAGTGTCATACTGCTACTAAAAGTAGATCTAGGTCAACATGCAATAATGCATTCATTCAAGCAGACACATTTATCTAAAGAGATATGCAGCATAGGGAGGATTTTCAACTACAATCAACAACAACAAGCTATAGAATGACTAACCCAGTATTCCATCTCCCGGTAGACACACTGTGTGAAACAGAACACTGCATTTGCCTTGCCTCTGACTGTCCTGATGAATGTGCCCCCCCCACAGCTCCAGTGGCTGGACACGTACTACCAGACTATCCGCAGGCTGATGGTCCCAGAGCTGCAGGGGAAGGGTCTGGTGCAGGAGAAGGAGTGGCTGTTGAAGCACACTGAGCCCTTCCAGACAGCTGGCTCCTCAGCTGCTGTGTCCTCCCTCTCTCTGACCTTGGCCGCCCTCACCACGGCACTCTTCCAGCACGTTCTCTGAAGACCACACTCCTGGTCCTCTCCCTCTCTGTCACCAACGAGCAGAGCTGGGACTGCGCGTGCTGATCCAGTTTGGAAGTGCATGCTAGAATGCTTCAGGGTGAAATATGGATATGTAACTGACCATCGTTTGCTTTTGATTCACGTTTTTTCTTTCACCCTGACTTTTTGGGTTTCGTGTGAAAATTGACATTATTTGACCTTCACTCTGTCTCCAATTTGTTGTGAATTAGGTTGTTCAGCGCTACATATAAGATGTATTGTCTTTGGTCAATGCCACTGTACCGTACAGTATGATTAATAATTTATTAAAAGAGGACTATTTGTCTATTCCTGGTTGGCATTGACAGTTTTTCTATAAATTAAGATGCAGTATTGCGACACTACTTTGACACAAACAGGTAAACTAACTCATTTTAACTGTACAGATGATTCAGCATCATCGTCTACCTATCTACCTGAACATGATGCATGTTAAGTTGTGATGTTTGTCATTTCTGATGGATACTGTGGGTCGTTATATGTTGAGCACTGTTCAATAGACAGTCCTTCTTACAGCTTAGTTATTTGTCATATTATGGTCTCACTTAGTGCTTCACCCTCTCACCTATATATGAGGAGCTTCACCCTCTCACCACTGTGTGATGAGTTTTCTCCTCTCATCAGGCTTGTGAAAAACTCTCCAGACTTGCATGCCCCACATGTGAAGAGCTCATTCCAGCTCATGTACCGTTGCCTGGCAACAGATATCGCAGAGCTTAGTTGCAGTAAGGTGTGAAAGTGTTTTTTTTCTTCTAGGATGTCTGCCTTGCATTCAAGCAGAACCACCCCTCCCTCCTTTGGTTGTTTGGTTTTCATTGCAGAAGTTTCCATGGCGTAGTACAGATAGTGTCGTACAAAAAGGCTCTGAGAATTTCCTAGAACACTCAAAGGGAATTCGATTCCAGGATCTGTGATGAAAGGACCATAGAGAAAGAGGAACACCAAGATGACAATATGAGAGTCCTCATATGACATTAACATTTTTGTCATATGAAGGTTAGCGCAAGTTCCGTCAGGCAAGACCGATCCCTGCACTCGCTAACACACAGTACTCACTCCCCCGCTAAGAACACTACTATTTCTGCCCTCTAGTAGAGTTTTTGAACACATATTTTGAGACTATACATTGTCGTCCGCTGCCCCCACTGGCGCCCTTTGATCTATAATTCCCCATGGGGTCGAAGCTCCAAAATCTGTAGTACATGTATCATCCTGTAATAAACATCCTTCACTCATCCCAGGTCTCTCCTGATTGAATTAGCAGACACTCTTATCCAGAGCGACTTACAGTAAGTACAGGGACATCATCCCCGAGGCAAGTAGGGTGCCTTGCCCAAGGACACAACATCATTTGGTGCAGCCGGAAATCGAACCAACAACCTTCTGATTAATAGCCCGACTCCCTAACCAATCAGCCATCTGACCCCCATACATCACCCTGACATCATTGTTTTTGTCAAAGCAGAGCTGCTTCCAGATAGTTCCAGACAAATCACCAAATACAAAACTTTGACACACTTGTTGCCTCTAAAGTATGTTAATTCTGTTTATCGTGTACTTTCAATGTACCGGGTACATTTCTGACCCACAACATTTTGCAAATAACAAAAAAACAAAAATAAACTGAGGAAACCAAAGTAGGGCATGTCTCAATCATGTGGTATGCCAACACTCCAAAATACACACACACACCATCCCACACACACTACACATGCTGTTCCCTACACATGTGCACAAGTGCATGACGTGTTGTCAGTCTAATGACAAGTCTTCCATTGCAACTTATACAGGGGGCCATGTCAAGGCATCCTCCTATATTCTAGAACCGTCCCTCAAGTTTGGGTTCTTGATTATGTTTCTTTATGAATTTCAAAATGCAAACAAATCTGCCAGTGTATGTGTATTGTAGCATCAAGTGTCTGCACCTGCCCAGAGACAGTTGTCAGTGGTGTCATCTCATCTCTTTCACTTCCAGGACGTTCTGGGAAAGCATCTGTGAGTGACTGCATAAAATACAATAAAGAAAAAAACTGAATTTAAACATTCCACCCATTCAGGCCTTCTGGGTAATTTATGGCCAGAATCATAATCACCCTACCTGACAGAACGTTAGTCCTCTCTACCCTCAGAGCAGACAGTGGCATAGTCATGCTTCAGAGGAAGAGTGGTAGACTGGAAGGTGTGACTGTGTAGGATAGCCCAGATGTTTGAAATGGCCAGCACCAAGATGTGTGCCCAGTCCAAACCTCCATATAGTGGGTCAAATAAAGAGGAAGAATTGGTTTAGAAAGAGCGATGACTCACAAACACACTTGCTACAGCTGTCTTTGCTGTTGTTATGCAAGAAGTAAACACAGCATGTCATGTTCTGCCTTTTGTTCTGCATCAAAAAATATGAAAAATGTTATACCCACACATACTATTTTACACTACTTTTATAGTTTATACCCCCACATACTATTTCTGCCCTCTAGTTGAGTTTTTGAACGCACATTTTGAGACAATACATTGTCAGGTTTAACTTGTGTTAAATGTACAATTCCAGTTACGGATATCCAGCACAGTCAACCAAAACACACAAAAAAAGTGAACTTCTGTAGTTCCTGTGTGATCATGTGACTTCCTCCCAGTCTTTGCGTTGCACTCTACTGCACAGGAAGTGAGTTTCTTCTCCTTGTGTTTTGTCTGAGGGCTCTAACTGTGACAGCAAAGTGGCAGGAGGCTGCGTTGTCTACTTCAGTGCCTGGCCGGTTCAGATTTGTGAAGATCCCAGGTCCACTAAGCAGCATGCTGCGGCGGAAACCTTCCAACGCCTCAGAGAAAGAGAAGGAGAAGGAGCAGGGGCAGGTTCAGAAGAAGAAGGTGAGGTTTGCGTAGACCATCATTTGGTGAGGTGACAGTAGGACTTTTACTGAGGGCATGCCAATTTTGTCAAATTTTATCAAATAAAATGTATGATGGACTTAGAAGAGCCATCATAACTATTACATACATCATGACTATTACAATAAGTTAGTCAACCTCTGATGCAAGTAGAAAAAGTCAAAGAACACCCTGTCAAAGCACATCTTTGTGTGACAGGATGTACAAAGCATTTGTGGTGATCTAAAACCACAGTGAACCTGAAACCAAGCAAATGTGCACTCCTATTTATGGTTACCAAGAGACAGAAGACATAGCAACACCAGAATATCAGAAGAGAGCTTTTAGAACTCTTTAGACAAGTTCTCTAAGTTCTTCTTCAGTAGGTCGGCACTGTGTTTGTGGCAGTTTGGGTTCAGTTTGAGTCAGACCAGGGTCTGTGGCTTCTCTGGCTGTGCTAGCTGGCTGCTTCACTCCTACGCCTCACACTAGTTCCCTGCTTTTCCATCCTCGACTCATCTTCTGTGGTCTAGTCCTGGCTGCAACACACATCTCATTACCTTCGCTCTCTCACCCACCCATCACCCGCACCACGGTAATGCTTATCAGCTCACACAGGAGGAAAATGTCATGCTTTATTTTTGGGCAATTACTTCACCTCCTGTACAGCACTTTGGTCAACCATGGTTGTTCATAAAAGTGTTCTATAAAAAAATGTTGATTGAATAGTATTGAAGTAACTTTGAATTGTTCTGTTAGGTGCCATTCAGGATAATGGGCACAGAGAGAACAGTTTATAGAGAACAGTAAGAATAATGACTTGAAAAAATCAGTCAGAAGCTTTGCAGCTAGGTTTGATTGAGTTGTGAGATCCTTACTCATGCATGTAGATGTATGCATGTGTTTAAATCCTGCTCCCATGCCAAATCACTCAGCTCTGACAGCTGCTGTAGGTGGTTTTATAAGCATAAAGCAAACATCTTCAGCAAAGATTGCTGGAGTCTACTTAACATCATCAGACATCAAGGCTATCTGTCTGTCTGCAATGATTGGCTGGCAACCGTTGCCCAACATGTCTACTTCCTGTGGTTTTAACAAGAATCAAGAAGGCTGGGTTGTGATAAGAACTGACTGTAAAGTAGGTCTAAAAGCTGACGGAAAATAATGGATGCACTGTGTATGTGAGAGAACTGGAATTAATAATTACAAGTGGCTTTTGTAATGCATACATTTGATTCTGTCATTTTCTTAGTGGCCAGGATCAGCTCAAAATAAAACTAATTGCAGAGGACAAATGACTAATTTGATTTAGCATAATCAAGTTCTACATGCTACATATATTTGATAGCAGTAATCATGAATAGTTGAGACTTGTTAGATGCGTCACATTTCATTCTCTAGCTATGAACCCCTCATCCTCTGTCCTCTCTCTGGATGTCTGCTCCAGGAAAGGGACTGTGGGGACCTTTACTAACAGCTGCCATCTGTGCTGCCACATTAGGAGCTGTCTCATTTAGCTCTGTAAATATTGATCATGTTTTATAACTCATCACTCAACACGGCACAATAACTAAGTCTTGATAAAGGTTTATCTTATGAGCCTTCATTGATAGTCAGACTGAAAAAGCAGGTTATTGGTTTTCTGAAAGTAAGAACGTCAAACAACAGTAAAAGCATTACCATTACAAGTTTAAACCTTGGAGGGGGGGGGGGGGGGTTCAATGCAATGATGATTTTCAAAAGGCACAGGTCGAGTGTTTGAGTACTTATTAGAAAATACATTTGCATCACTGCTAGACGGTCATGGTCTACCAACCTTGACAAACACTAGCTTTAGCTTCCCCTCAGCTGTGAACAATCATTTCCTTTTCCTCAAATTTAAATCTATGACCGTGCTGTGTCTTATACAACACCTCTTTATTATACTGTATGATCAACATATAACACGATTATATCTGCTGGTATATGCTGGTATCTGGTACATGCTGGTTTTTCACAACGCTATGACTTTGGAGACTGGGGTTAGCAGTTCCATACGGCAGGTGTTGTATTCCATGTTCTTGTCTGTGTCCCCAGCTCACACTGCAGAGATCCAGCAGCTTCAAGGACTTCATGAAGCCCAAGCCCTCCTCTCCTACAGTGACTGACAGCGAGTGCACCTTAAAGGAGACCGTATGTTTGTCACCAGTCTCACACACGTGCCCCTGATGCACATATGCACACATGCACACACGTGCACTCACTCATAGTTTTGTGTACTAGTTAAATGAGTTTCATCTTCATCCACAATCCCCACAGCATGCTAAGCCACAGCTTTAGATATACAAGAAGTATTCAGGTTCTGCTTCCCAAAAATGACCAAAATAACAACTGAGTTTAACAGTAGCTAATTCCCTCACTTCCTCGGGTTCTCACGGTATGTCATCTACTGTAATTACAATTGGAAATGCAATGGCTTCTTTACAGTAGTTTACATACAGACTGCGTGGAAGCCAAGAGACAAGGAGTTACAAAAAAAAAGTTGTCAGAGGACGAAGTTGAGAGTTGCAATGTTAACCACATTGACACTTAGTGTACCCAGGAAGGATGTCCTCCATGGTGAAAGTTAGTCAGGCAGAGAACCTCTGCTCCTGCAGACAGGATGCTTCCCCTCACACGCACATCAGTCCTCATGACTCCATTCCCATTCTGTGCCCTCTGGTCGTGTTAACTGCCCACGCGGTGCTCCAGTGGAGTCTCACTTTTGTAAGTGTGTCTTTCATGTGTGTCTTTCATGTGTGTGTGTTTCTTATTCATCTGTGTTAGCTAGTGTTAGAGACACATAGGGTCAACAAGTGCAGTAGTAGGATCCATTGTGCACATGATGCAATGGTGAAGGTTGCTCATTACACAACAACAGTCTTTGTTCAGGGAGGAGCCTGTATGAGTCACTGTGGTAAGGCTGGTGGAGGTGTCTAAACCAAGCACTGCTGTATTCCTCTCTACTATGTGTGTGCGTGAGGGTGTGTGTGTGTGTGTGTGTGTGTGTGTGTGTGTGTGTGTGTGTGTGTGTGTGTGTGTGTGTGTGTGTGTGTGTGTGTGTGTATGCGTGTGTGTGTGTGTGTGTGCGTGTGTGTGAGAGAGTGCATATTCGAGTATGAGGTACATCATGTAATTAACTGTACTGGGTTTTTCAGTAAGTCTAAACACAATTACAGGATGTGATCACTTCCTGGCAACAACGACAACAGCTTTCATCCGTCTCTTCATTGTTAGGCTGATGAACATGGGCCCACTGACAGCTTTGTAATGACTGGTTCCCAATCCCATCCCTGCAGGTGGAAGAGAATGCACAAGGGGAGGATCATGCGAAAAATGGCATGAAGCTTGGGAAGAAGTGGCGTAACATGGTATCACGCACCATGACCCGCAAAACATCCAAGATGGTTCAGAAGGCTCTTGCTGAGGAGGGGGTGAGTTCCCACTTTTATAGTTATACAAAATATACATTTTCATTACTATAACTCGTGCTAAAATAGACACAATTATGTACTGTAAAGGTTAAATAGGGATTCATTCTCAATATGATCTTGAACGCTCGAGCATGAACACTGCTGTTTCTGTTCTGCCTCTTCAAACACAAAAACAAGGTGACATAGGATTGAAAATGTCTCTCCCTGGTGGACATATATATAGAGCATGTTGGAACAAAGGCTTGTGTCTGAGTGTCACCAGCACATTGTTGAACTACACTGTTGTCCTCTTGTTCTTCCAGGGGGAGAGTGGAGATGAGGGCTCTGGGTCCCCCATCACTGACTGGCTCCCAGGCCTGATCCCAGGTCAACGGACATCAGTGTGTTCCACCGGCTCAGAAGACACCACATCCAGCCCAGTCTCTCAACAGCTGTCTGGCTGTAAGCTAAACCTCCACACATGTCACAGAAACCCCATGATACAGCACACTGGGAAATCAGGATTTTTGTGAAAGGGCATCTATTCTTATAGTGGTCAAAGGGTGTCTTTTCTTACAGGGGTTTAATGGTGCCTGTTTTTATAGGGTTTACGGAAAAGGGCATCTAGTCTCATCTGGGTTATGGGGTGTCTATTGTTGTAGGACTTAAAGGGTGTCTACTTTTATAGGGGTATGGGGATTTATAACATGAAAGTCTATATACAGCTAAACACATCAGGCACAATATGACCTTCTCCTATAGGTTGTGAGTGTCTGAGTGTGAATCCTTCCCTGCTGTGCAGCAGGTGGGGATCGCAAGAGCCTGGACAGTGGCTACAGCCAGAGAGACAGCATGAGACTGGAGGAAGCTGGCAGTGCCTACACAGGACCCTTCTGTGGTCGCGCCCTGGTCCACACAGACTTCACCCCCAGCCCCTACGACATTGAGTCCCTCAAGCTCCAAGTGAGTATTTCAAATGGCTGTGGCCCTGTTCTAGGTTCCTGATTAGAGTAGGTTTGACTGGCCATGCTCTTCGCCCTCCCTGGGGAGCTGGTTAGAAGATGGGAGATGATGGAACAGTTCCACAGTCACTCTGAATCCACAAGGCCAGTTATTCACAGACCACAGAATGACACCATGAAAGGCAATCTAACCCAATTATGGTGCCAATACTCCATTTGTCATCGAGCTATAGAATTATTGTACACAGAGCTGCTGTGCTGGACACAGACCCATGTCACGGAACAAACCAGGAATTGGGTCATGTTTGCTGCTTTCTTCCCTGCAGAAAGGAGACATCATCCAGATTATTGAGAAGCCCCCGGTGGGCACCTGGACAGGGAAGCTCAACAACAAAATGGGTTCATTCAAGTTCATCTATGTTAACATCCTCCCCACTGAGACCAGCCCGCCCATTAGGAAACGCTGCCACAGCAAGACCCAGCGGACCAAGACCAAGCCCAAGACCCTGGAGGAAGTTCTGGAGAGGATAGGCCTGACGGTAAGTCTGTCAGCGTCTGACGATCATCTTAAACACACCAACACACGTGTTAATTGACTAAAACAAGTACCCGAGCTATCACTTTAGTTCAGCCGATCTGCACCATACCACCAGGGGGCGTAACAAGAATCAGAAAGGGATAATGGTTCAGATGACATGGTGGTGACGTGACATCCCTCTGTGTTTCCAGGAGCTGAGCTCTCTGCTGTCCATGCACGGCTTCCAGAGCCTGGAGGACTTTGGGGGTTTGAAGGAGTCTCACCTGAACGAGCTCAACATCACCGACCCCGAGCAGCGCACCAAGATCCTGACGGCCACCGAGCTGCTGAGAGACTGTAGGTCCTCCCCCTCCCCCTCCCACAC
This sequence comes from Hypomesus transpacificus, assembly GCF_021917145.1. NCBI lineage: Eukaryota > Metazoa > Chordata > Actinopteri > Osmeriformes > Osmeridae > Hypomesus > Hypomesus transpacificus. The sequence continues at coordinate 9,605,692 of NC_061060.1, forward strand.
ACACAGCCGTGTCACGTTGTGTTGTACAGTCCTGTCGTCATGGACTGTGATGTGAAGTCGTACACATGCTCACCAACATTCTTATTTCACCTCCTCAAAAGGAAGACATGAGTATTATTTATGAAGCACTTAGTTTTACTAATGCATCACCAGTTTGCCTTCCTCTGCAGGAAGCTGCCTCATTAGATTCATGTTATGTGGCATCATTGCACAAGGTTCCTCACATCTTCATTAAGCCCACTGGCCCTATTGAAAATCCAATTTCCCCTCAGAGGTGCTTTGATATGAGAGCGCTCATTCCCTTCCTGCAGCTACATCATTAGGCCTCATTGAAACACCTGTCCTGTAGATGTGTCCTGTGCCTGACCACGTCTGTCAGGACATCTGACGTCTTAGCTCAGGCTATGTTCATGTTAATCATGCTACTACTGATCACTCCGCCAACGAAGGCACTGATATGATAGTGTGATATGCTGTCTGCATGCAATCTTAATGCCCTATAAGAATCCAATGTGCTTGTAATCCAATTACATTGGGGGTTTTCCACTGTGTATTGAACTGTAACATTTGGACTGTGAAGGATAGACAATGAGAGGAGATGCTCAAGTGTATATAAAGCAGAATGTGGCATTAAAACATGACACGTTCTGAGCTGTTCTGGTTACATCTCTGGACTTTTGTCTCGTCCAGCGGATGATGAGTCCGATGTAGAGGAGGACCGGCCTGTGGAGAAGAGTGACATGCCTCGGGACTCCGGATGCTTCGAAAGCTCGGAGAACCTGGAGAACGTACGTGAGGAACTCGAGACGGAACCCGAAGCCCAGAACCAGGATCCAGAGGTGCAGGAACGGGCCGACGAGGACAACCAGCTGGGTTCTGTTGAGGAGCAGCTGCAGGAACTGACGGTGGAGGAGAACTCATGAGAACCTGGAAGAGAACCTTCTTTAACCTTCACCTCTGTATGGTCTCCAGGAATCCAGCTGACTCTACAGACAGGCATTCATCAAGTGCCTCTCAGGGTCAGTATGCATTTGTAGGGCCAGAGTGACAAAGTATCATCAGTGTATACCTTTTGTGATAGCTCATATGTCTTCCAGTTTTGCATCCTAGTTTTACATGCTCTGTAACCCTTCCCACAAATGCTGTGTATGACTGCAGGGATTGCAAGTGTTGCATCCCAATATAAAGTTGATTGAGGCTGGGGTTTACGCTTTAACGATCTACAGGATGGATGGAGAGAGCGTTTCCTCTGAGATGCTGTGTCATATTTTATCAGGCTATTGAACTGTCATTAAGTATATTGTATGCTTGTCAGTGTTTAGTGAAATGTTACTTCATGAATATCATGAACTGTTCTATACAATTAACTTGCATCGTACATTTGCTTACTTTGTTCTGTCCAACTTCTACTGTAAGACACATCGTTTTGTTACCTTACCTACTGTATGTGATGTCTTCAGTCAACTATTTCTACACCTTCAGAGTGTGTTTTTTAGGATTGAAATATGTCATATAAAAAATATGTTGAACATTTGTGTTGTCTAAGTTCAGGGACTTAAAAAACCTAGCACCCAGTCAGGATGTCCATGTGATTTACTGTTAAATGTTGTCAATTTGTCCATGTCGGTGGATGATGTTTTTGGATGTTTTTCTGTAAATAAAGTTTAAATAAAAAAGATAATTGCCTAAAACGTATTAAGAGAGAAAGGATCCCAAATAATAAGACAATAGTTTATTTACCACATCAATCAATAATGTAAAAAGAAGTGGGGGAAATCGGATGAAATATACATAATCACAGTGTCATTACTAAACAAAGTGAACATAAATATTATTCCATCAGTGGTATGATAACTATCTGGTTTACATTATGTACTGGAATATTAGGTCATTAGATTCCAATCTGACCTCAGGTACTTTTCACGTAAAAAAACATACAAATATTTACCTCACACCGAGTCATTTTATCTTGTTTAATTATTTGTCATTATAATTTGGTGCCAGATTTCAAATTCCTGAATATTTAAAACCGCACTTGTTCAACCAGTTAAATGACTGGTTAAATGTCTCAAGTACAATCCCTATTTAATAAGATGGTCACACATCAATAACAATCATACGTTCTATTGATGACAATGCAACACTAGGAAACATACAAGAACATATTTAAAACTGCACAGCCGAGTACTCTTCTGGATGACCCCATCAACTTCCACTAAAAAGGAGGATTGAATTCTACCATAATTGCATCTTCAAAATAAACTGGAAGCCTTTGGCCAAAACGGAAATTACAGTTCTTCAAAAAGCATTCACACTCACAACAAACATTCAAATATGCCTTCTCAGAAGCTCACAGGGCAACAGTTTGACTCCCTGATCAAACGTTGTGGTCCTGTCTCGCTAACAGAAGCTCTCTGCTCTGAGGCGCTCATATCACACGTGTAAACTGCTGGGTTGGCAAGTAAATATGGATTTAGGTTTCATCTTTCACTTTCTACTACAAACCAATGTTCCATGTTCTTTCACTAGTCATTTTTTTTCAATAGTAGTATCTCAAGGTTTTATTAGGGAATAGAATGATCAACATTGTGAAAGTAAAGGAAACAAGCTTAAAATGTACTAAATCAATTCAATATCCGTTCTATTCATAAGCTCTGCCTTTAATCTGTTATTAATTTTGTTTGACTAGATCAATTGAAGCATTTATTTACCGGAATAAATTATCTGGGTCAAAACAGAGGGCCTAATGTGATTATACTAGAGTATCTATACAAGTAAATAGCACAAACAATTCCTCTGCCTTGCATACAACACAATGAGTAATACACACTCTCCCCATCAAATACAATCAGCTTAACACAACGCCATTCTCTCTAAAAACCTCCTTTGGAATCCCGTCCCTTTGAGATGTTGGCGTTGCAGAGACGCACATGATGCCTCACAGCCTCTCAGAAGCTGAAATCATTTGGAGCCCCAGTTGGTGTGAAATGAACAGATGTGTGAAAGGCAGAGAAACTAAAGCAGCTCCATCTTCAGTCTCCATAATGAGACTGCCACACGTGGCTCCAGCAACCATGTAGCCTTGGGCACCCAATCCCTTTTCCCAGTGAAAGACAAAAAGAGAAGACGAGTAAAGGAGGGTGGGGAGGGGGGGGCAGTGTAAAGACTGAATGAAATGCTCATTAATAGTTGGCAACAGGACAGACGGCAGTAGAGATAGGAAGGAGATGGGGTCTGACAGGAGAAACTGGAGAGGCAGGATTCCACTTTACAGGTAGATATTCAACAGTGGCCACACAAACCACCTTCAAAGAAAAAGGGAAAATAGCCACAACATGGATGCCATCCTCCATTTCCACCTGACATCGGAACATGTTTCACCATATCTACACCTACGTACAGTATGTACACTTCAGCAATGGCTTGACTTCTTTTTTTGCTTCTCAAAGTCTCAATGATACAGTAGAAAAAGTGACATTTCCCACTGAACACTCCTGTGCATACAGTTCTGAGTTGGTTTCATGAAATTAAAGTCTAAGGGCTTCTTTGTGGTCGACCTTTGTGAAGTTGCATGTGATAGTGCAGCTTTTTGATAAGGCACTGTTACTAGTGTCTACTATCAACAGCAATCAGGCTCTCTCTCTCATACACACCAGGACCCTGGCTAAGTATCTGCTTCCATATACTACTGGACACAGAAAGTAGAATTTCTGCAAACAAAATGTTTCCGCTGAACCATCACAGAGCACATTCCCTTTGAGAATATAAAACAATGGAAGTAGGATAGCAGAGGACATCTTGATATAGATGGGTCAATGAAACAACGCCCGTTTGCAGCAGTGTCAGTAGGGTTTCACTTGTGGAAGGAGCAGCTGAGAGATCGGTCTTCTATTTCTGCTTTACCATGTCACTGCCTAATAGTGAACGACATAGACATACTGTTGAACGTTTTACATACAAATCAAAACATCCTCAGTGTCCATGCCGACCATCGTTATTCTGACCATCTATGAATTGCATAGGGCCTGTACCAGGTACTGGAGACTTGGAGATCTGACGCATTAGTGTTAATGCTAGAAGACTGACAGGCCCGGAAGAAATAGACATCTGTAAAGACTACGTTGGAACAAGCTTTTTTTACAATAAAAGTCACTTAGCTATATATATAAAACCAAGACAAAGAAACTGTCGTGCTGACGATCCAAGCAAAGCCATAGGTTGCCATAAGTCACAGGCACCTGGAGAGGTCTCGTCTATGGAGTAGTTTGAAGAGTTTTCTCCATTAGTAGTTTTTCATGCAATGCTCAGGGCAGGAGAGATCTACTGAGGGCCTCACCGCTACTGTCAATCTGGAAGTCTTGCAGTCAGGGAGAAGGGATGGGAGTGGCTTGTTGAACTGTCTCTGTGCATCTGGTGGCATGTCAAATCAGATAAGAATAGTCTCTCGTCCACCATTAGTTGGTTGCTTGTCCGTCATCCAGCTCAGATTCTGATTCATGTTCCCTTTAAGACCCACAGACCAGGAAGTGAGAAGACTGCTGAAACGGGATCCCCCAGCTAGTGGGTCTTGTCCTTGACTGGGATGGACGTCTCTACGTCAGTCTCGGGGGAGGCCAGGGGCGGGACTTTGGGAGTAGGTGGCTTCTCCTCCTTGGGGCAAGAGCTCTTCTCAGGGGTTTCTGCGATGCTGGGCTTGGTGTCATCAGGAGTGTGCTCGTTGGGGATGAGTGGAGCTGTGGTTTTCTACAGATGAGAAATTGAGCCAATCAGCATCAAGATAAATGGTTACACATTATATATTCTAGCCTACTGAGGGTTTCTTTCTGCCTTGTGGGAGACTGTATGTGTGTTTCCAGAGTGTACGGCCAGGAACAAAATGGCAGCCGTGGAAGGAAAGGGGCAGAACGGTTATGACAGTGAGCCACACAGTGCATTAAGAGTATCTCTCTCTCTCTCTCAAAAAAAAACCTCTTTCAGTTCAGCAGCGCATTATTCTTCTTGCACACCTCCTATGCTCTCCTCCACTCCATTCTGGCTCTCTCTGTAATTGATTTAGGCTGTCTTTTATGCATGCTCACTGTACTATACTCAGTGTCTGGCAGGCTGGAACCAGTTTAGTGCCAGACACACAAACAGTGATGAAAAAGAGTATGTGCGTGTGTGTATTTTTATAGTGTATGTGTGTGCTTGTGTGTGTATATTCTTGTGGATGCGTGTGTGCGTGTGTGTGTGTGTGTGTGTGTGCTTACTGTGGTTTGTGGGACTGGGTTGCTGCCTTTGGTGGCAGCCTCAGCAGCAGGGACTGGAGGAGCAGATGGATCTTCCTGCATCAGCCCTCTTCTGTCCAAGACACTGGCAATGGAGACAGCACATCAGTCAACACAACACTCTATTCACCATGACAGAGAGAGGAGAGAGATGGAGGGAAAGAGCAGGAAGGTCTATAATTGAGAGTGGAATAATATTAAACAAAGAGGGAGGAAAACAAAGAGAGTTGGCAGTTATGGAGAGAGAGAGGGAGGAGAGGGAGGAGAGAGATATATACATTGCAATGGAGACAGAAGGGAATATTACTTGGGAAAGCAATGCTAGCTTGCTACTCCATGAATATCACTGTAGATCTGTCCAGATCTCCTCCAGTGTTCCTACCTGGGGTATGCAGGGCCACACAGAACCTCACAGCAGTTCTTCATCATGTTCTTGTGGCTGTAGGGGTTCTGCACTCGATTCTTCCCCGACCACGAGCCTTTGATCTGAACACAGAGAACAGGGACACACTGTGTTAGAGGACAAGGCCTCTGTAATGTCTTACCCACTCAGCCAGATGCTACCCATGTCCCAGATCTCACACACTGCCTACCAGAAAACCGGGGTGAATTGGATTTCCCTTCTGAAATAGAAGGGATTTGTGCTTATACCTTATTCAAATGCTCAGTTCCAATTTTATATCGCATTCCAACAGGGTTGAACCTGACTAGTAAAAACATCTGGCAGGGGAATGATTCCTGGTCAAAGTGTAAGCTAGGTGTGTGGTAAGCCTGAAGCATACTAACAAAATATTATTCAAATATTCTTTAGAATGTTAAACATTTCAGAGAAACAATATAAAGCCATTTTCCTAGAAAGAATTTCTTAGCACAGTGTGAGTTTTATTACCCGTTAAACACCCAGCCTGAATATTCAGCACACACAGACACACCTGGACGTGACAGAAATAGGCCAGACAATCTAATGGCCTCTGGTTCGACCCTTAGATATAGGTCAACACCAACCCGGGTGGTCTAGACAACCTCTCCTCATCCCTCAAGCCTGCATCAGCACTAACCCAGCTCCCTGTCTCCACCACCAGTGTCGCTCAATCCTCGAATGTGAGCTCTGTAAGGAACATGGAGCCTTGAGTGTTCCCCTGGGACACTGGACCAGTCGTGAGCCTGAAGGTGCCCTCTCCTTCTCACTCTCTCTCCCTCTCTCTCTCTCCCTCCCTCTTTCTCTCTCTATCCCACTCCTCCCCTCTCTCTCTCCATCACACGAGTGTGTTTGGCAGCGGGCCAAGCCCCTGCAGGTATTGATGTGTCTATTATTAGACCGATCACAGATCTAGATAGCCAGGCTGCCAGTCACTGTGCTCCAGAGCAACATTAGCACTGCGTTTTGCTCACCCAGCTTGTTGCCACTTAAAACAAGGCTGCAAGCCAGGCGGGGAGGAAGGGGACAATACACTAATCATTACAGTAGAGCGTACAAGCAGAAGAGCTCTGTAGATTTCAGCTGCAACCGCCCACCTACTGCCATCACCATCTTCTCTAGAGACTCTGTGCTGATGAATCAGGGCTAACAAAAGGCACAGATGAATATATATTTACACACACACACACTCACCCAAGTACAGACAAACTTACAGTACACACTGCACTACCCTGGTGTGGCATGCCATGTCAACACATTGTTGTGAGTCTCCCACCACTAACAACAGAAGTGTATGGGCAGTGGAATTTATAATGTATAGAGGGATATTAGAAGAAGAAAAGTGCCCATTCCAATTCTAAGGCGTGTCTCTGAAAAACCGGTCAGATGTTTTAACCATTCATTACATTACAATTGCTAAACTGCACAAAGGGTTGTGCTGTTGCCAAGGCAATCCCTCACTGGCCTTCTGGAATGTTTACACCAACCCTAAGCAGGAACCTGTTTATCTTTCCAGCCACGTGGATGCCATGCTGGTGCACCTTGACACACACTCCGACTGAACAGAACTAAGAGCACCTGAGGTAAAGTAGGTACAAGTTCCCTCTGTTACAGCATTCTCATCCTAGTAAGGGTAAGCGCTGGGATTGGTCTACTGCAGTCCATAGGCCATGATGGTATCACAGTTTGGCTGAGTGAGGGAACGATACTCACGTCCTCATTGGTGGTCTGGTTGAGGGAGATCAGGTAGGTGTGGAAGCCGGTCAGTCCCACCACTGACCACAGGGTGAAGAAACACACCAGCACTTCCAGCACAGTGGGCTCCAGTTAAGGAAACATCGATACAGAGGTGGAGCCTCAAAAGTCATCTCCTTCCCTTCATGACCTCTGATCAGTAAATGACTGTGATCTAGTTTACAACAGTAAGGTTGAGGAAAGGAGATGAGGAAAGGAACCTATTTAGAAGTATTGGTATTGGCAGGCGGCAGGTTCTCAAGTCCACCTAAAATGTCAACAATTGTTTTACACCCAATATGACCGCTCAGGATTGTATTAGTCACACTGCACACATAAAATGCACCTTCAGAGTTACTTGGTGTTTCAAGGCAAAGGATATGTCCCAGGTGTATCCTTCAGAGTATTCACAAATCCAGAGTCCACTGAGCCTGTGGAGAAAAGACAAATATTATGAACCTTTCAAAATAAAACACACACACACTTCTGAAAAGACTGTCCTGTTCTTATTCATCTCCCTCACTCCACACCATGAATAAGAAACCATTCAAATAAATTTAACATGACATTAGAGACACGCCGCAGCCTAAATTAACACCAAAGGCCTGAAGCAAATGATCTTGACTATAAACTGTGTTTTCCCTGGCTCCAGGCCTCCCTCGTCTGCTCACTGCTCCTCCTCCCACTGCCTGTCTGGAGGTCTGGAGCAGGGAACTGGGAGATGAGAGGAGCAGCCTGTCATCCAAGAAGTTATTGGTGCGTGACACCACGCTCCACAGAAACCTGCACTCAACCAGGTCTCCATAACATTTCATCAGGAAATCTGTGAAGGTGTGTGTGTGTGTGTGTGTATGAGATTCCATACAGAGGCATGGCATCAGTCACTGTCATTCTTGTTCTGTCACCTTCCTCTAACTGTCAGTATGTCACAATCTCTCCCAGTCACCTGTCATGTCTTCTCCAGAATTCCACCCCCTATCCCAGGATACTCACGTAGCACCACATGGACAATGTCGAAGGTAAAGATGTAGATGGTGAGCAGGGACAGGGACAGGGTGAACAGGTAGAAGTAGCGGTAGTTTCTTTTGCCCACACAGTTGCCCACCCACGGACAGTGATGGTCAAACCGGTCTGGGGAGGGACAGAGAGAAAGAGGTTAAATATGACACAGCCATGTGTTTAGTGTAGGGGACATGGTAGTAAAGTCCCATTACTTTAGAAAATATTACAGTATAAAACTACTGTTTTATATTACTTTTATAATCCACCTTTAAAAAGAGTCATTCTCTGAGGTCATTCTCAAAAAGAAAAGAAAAAAAAAGAGCAGAATGTTTGTGGGTAACAGGAGCCTGTTTCCTGTTGTCTGGTCTAAACATAGTGACCACCGCACCCTCTCCTGACTCTCTGAACAAGAGCCAGACTGCTGGGACGAGCTGGGCTTACTGAGGAAGACATCTTGCCTCCAGCACAAGACAACACCCCACACCCAGGATGAGGTTTCACAACACTATTTACTCTGCAAGTCACTGGCACCTAGGTGCGCGTGTCTCTGAATGTTAATTATGAGGAACAAAACTAAGGGAATTAGTCACATTTGTGTAGTCATACATTGAATGTTGTAGATGTATATAATTGATATAATTGACCTAATTTAAGTTTTGCTAGATATCAAGTTTTGGTGAATATAGGTCTGAGTGGGAAACTAATGATACCATGCTGCTATATCCACAACAGCCCATTTTGTCCAGGGAATATTTATATGACTGCACATTTAGATATGGGAGGAACCAACTAGTCAAGGGGAGAAGCAAACATCCTGAAGCTCTATAGGTGGAGGCAGGCTGCTGTGTCACGCTGGGTGTGTGGGGAGCAGACACACTGCAGCAGGTGTATGTACAGCCCACACAGACTGCCCTGTGTTCACTATGACTGAGCAAATCTACACACACAGCCTCCACTGTTTCCTCTCATATCACTACATTCCTCGTGTGTATGTGTGTGTGTGTGTACTGTATGTGTATTTCTCAGATGGTCAAACACCATATTAGCAGCCATCTTATACTTCAAATGCACCCTTCAGTCAGCGCCAGCTAAATGACTGTTGTTCTGCACAGTAAAAATGGTACAGTCATGTACACGCATCCATATCCAAAAGACGTTCCAAATATGACATGGCTGAAAAGAGACCGTTTTTATACAAAAGGTTATACAATGTCCCTTCACGACAAATTTCAAAAGCTTCTCAACAGATTATAAAGCCAGTTTTCCAAAGCCATCGAGGAGGGTGAATATGAGGAGGAAAGGTCACACTCTTACTTTATCAACTACAGCTAATATTCACTTGTATGTCTTTGTTCATGAGGGAACACAATTGTACAGTTATATTAACTACAATTTTCAACAACTATATCTGGGTCATCAAACCCACTAAGTAGTGGTGATGTGTGTGTGTGGGGGGGGGGGGGCAAGACTCTTCCTCTTTCTTACCCACACAGTTGTCACAGATGCTGCAGTGAGAGGCTCGGGGGGGCCTGAAGATCTTGCAGGTGTAACAATACTTGAGCTTGACAATCTGGTTGTTGATCTGGACGTTACGGATCCGAGGTGGGGGGCGTTGGCCCGCAGGGACGTTTCCATTGGCTGCCTCTGGGGAAGACAAAGGAAACCACAGACATCAACAACAGACGGCCATTTTGGAACGATTTGACAACGTGTCCGTACTATCTACACATTTGCATCCAGTACAGCTTTTTCCACAGCAACAATTCTTCGGTTATCAAAACCAACACTGCTTTGGCTACAAGACATGGACATTCTCTCCTGTCTTCAATCATCTCCACACAGTGGCACATCCTCATTTATCAAGTGTTGCCATGTAACCAAGGGTTACGCACAGGAAGGAATTCAGCCTCCATCTATGAGACCAGCACACACCCAGGGTCTTAACCCAGGCTTGAGCCCCTGATTGGGGTGATCTACAGCAGCACGCTGGGAGACGGAGGCCCCAAAGGCAGGGAGAAGATGAAGGGTTTGGGAAGCGCACACATGAATCAGAGCTGCTGAACCTTGAGCATGTCAGAGATGGGCACGCCTCAGCCAAAGGACCTCAGCAGGCGGCGCATGTGTTTTTATTTTTTTTACGATGATCTGTTATTATAGCAAGGATGTAAATATTATTCATAAGCCAGGATTAGTGAACGGAAGATATGTCTTGCTGTGTCAGAGGGTGACATGCCTGCTTATCTGCAAGTTTAACATGAGTGGGGTATAATAATGGAATATATACGTATGTTCTCAGGGTAATAAGTACCAGTATAGGTAAAGAGGGAGCTGACAGCCTTTAACAAAATCATATATTTACTGTTTGAAATGAAAGCCCTATCCAACTAAAGCAGCTGCAAAGTAAGCCCCTGGACCTTAGCACCAGTAGGGCAGGACCTATTCATGAAGCCATGCGGTACACAAGTGATGTTCATGCCCCATTCCCTGATAGGAAATGTAAAGATCAATACAGCTCACAATGAAAGTGGACAGAAGAGATTAACTCCGTGACAAATGCAGTATCAAATACAATTACCAAGTATTAATAGTAATAATAGTAAGTATTTTTTGCAGCAGTAGCAGCATTTTGAGCGAAACAATGAACAATAAATAAATGAACAATCTGTCTTTTGTGGGGAATGAGGCTACTCTCTAGGGGAGCTGGTCTTCCTCATGTAATGCAGGAGTAGGTCTCTCCTCCTATTAGCATTCCTCTGGGGGCCAGTCACTAAAAGGCTGAAGTGACGAAGCATTGAACCAGGAGTGTGTGTGTGTGTGTGGGGGGGGGGGGGGGGGGGGTGTCTTAATAAACTGAAAATTTTTCTAAAACACAGCCCCAATACCAGCCTCCTCAGCACAAACCCTTGTAGATGGTCTGTAGGGCTCAACTACACTTCCCCTTAATACCCTCCACCCCGAATATCCACATCTGGCTAAAGACTAGTGTCTGTGTTCTCTTTAGATCAAGCACAGCCAGTACTAGAAGGTTATCCATTAGCATCAATCTCAACCAGGCTGTCCTGGAGTGGGTGAGTCAGAGCAGTGACGAGCAGAGAGCAGTGACGAGCAGAGAGCCCTTTCCTCAGGGGACCACCTGCACTAGCCCTCATTTCCGGCCCCCCTTAGTCATCTGGAGGGGCGATGTGGCCACTCTTCCCACCTACGCCCCTCGTCCCTAATGAGAGAGAGGACAGGGGACAAGTGAAGGGCATCGTGAATCTTCCCCACGACAACGACAGCACAAGCCGCACACTGAGCAGCCAGGCAGAGGGGGGGTGGGGTGGGGGTGGGGAGGTTGGGAGATGAGGGAATGGATGGGGGGGGGAAGGGGAGGGAGATTGGGCTGTGGCAAAGCAGCAGACTGCAGAGGGGTGTTTTTGTCCAGCAAAGAGAGCAGGGACTGAAAGGCCCCACTAGGGGGCAGTCATCTCAACCACACCCTAGTTCATACATCCAAAAGCAGGCAGGCAGGGTGTGTTGAGTCTGGACAAACATCAAGGTAGGTCACTAAGGACTAAACTTGGAGAGAATATAAATGGGTTTTGGCTGTGGCTTCATTATTAATACATAGGCTCTGTCGTCTGGGTAATGAGAAATGCAGGATGCATCGCCGGGAGGCAATCCTTACAACTCTAGGTATGGCTCGGCCACTTTGGATTGGAGGAGAAAGTTCGGAACAATGCGGGTGGGGGGGGTCAAGGGGATCAGCACAGAATACACGGATGAGGGGACACAACCGAAAGCAAAGGAAAGGAAAGCATAATATGAATAAACCAGCAGGCCGGGGCTGTCTATGCACTGCTCAACACCACCGGGCTCTGCAGTATTCATGTCCACGAAACGATTTTCACATCACTTGCCCCTCTCCTACACAGCAGAGCAAGGTGGGGGTCAGCCTCCGGGGTGACACTGGCTAGGATGAGTCACACGGTAGGACTGGATGATGCGCTGACACGGGAGGAGGGAGAGTGGTGGTGGTGTGGGGGGGGAGTGGGTTCTTGTAAAAGTCGATAGCCTGGGGATGTCATTTTGTACAGATAGCAATCTAAAAAAGACGGATGGGTGAACTGACCTATCTCCATCTCGATGAAGGTGGCCTCCTCAGGCAGGGCTCGCGGCAGGACGCCCGGGTCGCTGAAGCTGGTCCTCAGGAGCATGGCCATGACAAACAGGAAGAGCAGGGCAGCAAACACAGGGATGGCAGGAGACAGGTGGATGGCCAGGTACGGACACCTGCAGGAGGAGAGGGGAGAGGCAAGCTTAACAAATAGTATTTTTGTCCACAAAGCCGGGGACTAACTAAAAGAAAACAGAGCTTGGTACATTGTAGGTTAACATACTTTCGTATTTTCATGTAGCTATAAACTAGTGGCAGCAATTCTGTTTCATGGCCAAACCTCATCCAATTTTGAATTAGAGACAGAAAATTACAGCGTCGTGCCCTCAATTTCACACCCGCGCTAAACAACCTCAATCTGATATAATATGAACATATTTTAGCAAAAAAGCCAATCTAAATTCTCTTTATGACAGTGGAAAATAAGCCTACAGAGATAACCACCACAACATGAGAGCCATACAAACTCAACGAATTCACACGAGAGACCTTCCTAGAACCGTCAACACAAGAGCAGACCTACACAGTGGTGAAGCTGAGGAGGTCAGTGTAAAACACTGTTGGAGCGCTCGCTCTGCCCTTCCCTGAAGGCCTCTCTACAGCCATGCCGCTGACGCCACGGTGTCCATGAGTAAACACCCACAGGGGGCGGCCATGTTTACTTGTGCCACACATTGCCCCTCCAGAGGGCAGGGACACATTAGCTTGAGTCCAGCTGGCACACAGGCAGTCCTGCAAAGCCCTCTCCCTGGTCAGGGAGGTGGGCAGTGGAGTGCTGCAGCAAAATTGGCACCACAGGTCTTTGCATGAGGATATTAATAGACAAGGCTGTACTGCATCCCTTGTGGAGATATCCCACATCCATAATGCATGGGTTATGTCATGTATGACTACAGTTTTTGATCTCACCATGCAACATCCTGCACATGTCCATGTGAGGGTTACACGGCAGACCAAGGCCTGCCTGCACAGCTGACTTCATGCAGTATGCAGGATTTGGGGACAGTCACTAACAGGGTACTTTAAAATTAGTTATGTAAAAACAAAAGATTTCTCTCTCTCATTTCAGTGCACGTGGTACTTAAACTTGGTAAATATCTTCAGGTGCCAACTTACTTACTTACTAATACATGAAACTGAGTGGAAATATCCAGAACGGTTGGAAACAATACAGTACACCTCAACTGTGAGCCCACACAGTAGGAACAAAGTGGACCTGTTTCTGTCTCTCTCTACAGATTAGACTGGTGTGTCTGCATATTTGTGCTCATGTTAAACAATGGCCCTCTACCTGCTGGACCGGTCTGATCACTAACCCTCAGCAGAGCTTCCGCTATCTAATGGAAAAAGTGAGCAGAGTTCAAATCAATAAAAATGTCCACTAGTCCCAGCCCTGAGATGAATGCCCGGAGCTCGCTCAGTTTGTTACTGCAGAGACAGCACAGGACAGACAGTCAATGCAGAGAGAGACAGAGAGAGTCAGAGAGAGAGAGAGAGAGAGAGAGAGAGAGAGAGTCAGAGAGAAACAGAGAGAGACAGAGAGAGACAGAGAGAGTCAGAGAGAGTCAGAGATAAACAGAGAGAGTCAGAGATAGACAGAGAGGCAGACAGGCAGGCAGTCTGGCAGCTCAGCCCAAGCCAGCAGTCTATTGATGATGCGTAGTCGCAGTCCTCATGACTGGTAAGCATTCTAGGCACACTTGGTCATCACTTCCCGTCGAGGCTCCATCCTCCCTGGACACCACTGACTCCAGGGTGGCACTCCCACCTTGTGAGTCCATCAATCAGCGAAAGATGAGCTAAACATATTGAAGATTTAAGCAGGGACTTTTTTTTCCTTTCTTCCATTTCGTGAACTCAGTTTTCATCAACAGTGCTATCAATCACATTCCGACCTGGCACTCCTTATCAGGATCCAAGTTCAGTTTAGTGTTGACGGGCGGGAGAGAAATTATTGATATGATAGTTTCATCTCATTTTCCACAGTGATTATTACTCTGTTGAGCAAGCTATACCTTCTCCAGCCCATATGCTGGTGTCATAATGGCCCATTCTTCTGTGTACACAGAGCAGAGATATAGCTTGGCTAACATTTCCTATGCAAAGGCCATTCTCCCACAGCATCTACCAGGAAGAAAAATAGGTAACCTGCAGTGTATCCCTGTAAACTCCCTTCCCAACAAAGAGTGAGGTGAATTTGCAGTCTGGACTTTGACCCATGACACTTAAGTCTGAACGCAACAGCAACTGTAGTTCAGAGGCCTCAGAAATGATCAATTTAGCAACTAGACAGCCAAACCTGAGCATGATCACCATGGGAGAGACATGACATGCCTTCATGATTCCTGACATTTTGCTTTTGCTCAGCATTTCATTTCATCTCTATTAATACTTAACATCCGGCTTCAGCCGCTGGAGACATGCGTTTCACTACAAATGAATTATGCACTTGCTGTGCCGGCAGATCTACAGCACACAGAGCCTGTGAAAACATCTCTCTTTCATGAGGACATCAGCCTAGCTCCTCTTTCTAGGGCACTGCAGACAAGCCAACACTATATACTACATTTGCCCTCCCTCTCTCCTCCGCACGGCCACAGGAAATTATTCTATAAATTGACTCCGCTCTGAACGTTGTGATCAGAGTCTTACTGATCCCTTTGGTGCAGACATCTCCAACGCCAGCTGTTGTCCTCTGACCTGCAGGCCATAGACTGACTCATGCCAGGACCAGTAGCTGCAGCCTGCAGATGACACAGCGCAGACCAGACACACACTTTTAAACCATTAAATTAATCCACACACCATGGGTGCAGATCAGAGCAGATACATTAAAAGCCACAGAGAGCTCAAATATTATAATCTGTGAGCATCAAATCTGCTATGCCATCTGAATTATGTAAAGGGTAATATTCCACTGCAGGGGGCAGAGAGTTCATTTAAGAAAGCTGAAACAAAATAAATCTTGTTAAAAGATTGGAGCTTTGTAGCTCCAAAAGAACAGAAATGTCCAACAGAACCCTTTAACTGGAATTCCCGGAACTGACCGGAAGATCCATTAACTTTAGGATAATGATTTGATTGCAGAACATGAAATTGCACACCAGTAACCTCTAACAGGGAGAAGAGAGGACCATGGCCTTCTAGAAGAGAAAAAAATCAATAAGCACAAAATAACCCACTACAGTGCCATCCCAACCTGCAAACTGAGCAGACACTAAAACGTTAGGCCCTGTATGTCCACAGTGCTTGAGAACACCTGTGTTCCAGCCCTTAGAAGGTGACATCATCTGGACAGAAGCAGTCTCCTGGGGTCCAGTGACACACACAGCTTCCATAACCAAGAAATGGAATAAGGGAGCAACAGGTATTATCATTCATAGACAAACCCAGTTATTGCAGAAAATGAGTATTTTTTTCAATAATAAGAAAAACTGCTCAGCCTTTCGTGAACAAAGACTAATACTTGTCAATAATGAAGAACCAGTGTTTTTTTTTTTTTTTTTTTACCAGAACATAAATCAGTGTCTTGACTGAGAGGCCGGCTGGAGGGGGAGGGGTCAGACTGGCCAGTCCATGAGATGGATGCCAGGGGGTCTCTGGGGTCTGTCACTACATCTGCTCTGGCCACCGTCACACCGCAAGATCAGCGCTCTGCACTGCGCATCGCCTCCTCCCTCCTAAAACTCAGGAGCTATCTGACAGGATGAGGGGGGCCGCTGGGATGGTGGCAATGGTTTCCCTCACCGGCCCTTTAACCTTTCATCGGCTGAAGCTATGGATGCAGCCCCATGCAGCCCCATTGGCCACTTATATTTTACTTATTGTATATTTTATTTTTTTGTATTCCACTTAGTATTGCTAGTTTATGTATCCTTAGTATAGTTAGACCACATATTTAAATTTAAGATTCCTATATGTTTACTGTATGCACCTTCCTGCCAAAGCAAATTCCTTGTCTGTGCAAACTTTCATGGCAAATAAATCCCATTCTGATTCTGATTCTGATGCGCAAAACAATTGACACACATGTGCAGGTGTACCCCTCTTGTTTTTCTCAGTTACACACGGACACATACCCCATCCTCACAGTGTCCTGGGTTAAACACACAAACAACACACTGGCCATGTGTGCCAGGCCCAGGCTTCTTCCTTGCTCCACAGAACGCCGTTATTCTCATTCTAACACAATCAAATACACACACGACTCAGTGAGCAGGTGACCAGCTCCATGGAGAGTACATCTGAACTCAGTACAGTACCAGCAAAGTCTTCTCAGAGCCAGAGGCTTCCATTCAAATCACGTAATGTTCACTGTAACACATCTGTAAAATCCCACTAAAACCAATAGAACACTGTTACTGAACACTAAGGAGGCAGTAAGCTCACATAGAAGGGATGCATTCTTCCAATCTTCTGAACCAATGATAAATGGAGCAAATGCTTTGTCACATCTTACATTGTCTTTGGTAAAAACCTAATTGGCCACTTATTTGCCTACTTTCCGCTCATTTCCGCAACTTAGTGTAGTTTCTATTTAGAGAACTCCCCCGCCCCTAGTCTGAAATGCTGATGGCTAATGATAAGATGTTTTGCCAGTTGTTCATGGAGTGTGGCCAGCCTGCCAACCAGAAAAGCCAGATCTCTGTTCTCTAGCTACTTCTTCACTTATTCCAGTCTCGTTAGTAATTAACAAAGTTGCCTGTTTGGTGGTTCTGGTGTATCATCTCAACAGAAACAGACCATCAAGAGCACAATGGTGTTTCTTTCTTGGTGTTTACAGTCCTTTTTGGTGCCGGCTTGTATTCTCCAAGGATACAAGCTGTTAAGTCGGTAAGATTGTTACTAAATAAGGAATGTCCAGCTCATGCCTGATACAAACTATAACAGACACCCTTGTGTCTAACATCTGCACATCTGTGTTTTTATCACTTGGAATCAATAGAACTGTTCGGCAGATACTCATATGAAACCCTTAAAGTATCAAAACCTTTTTCCCCTCTCTGTCCAGATTGCCATTACTCTGTCAGAGGTCTGAATCAGATACAGCTCAAATTGCCCCCTAATGGAGAGTTTAAAGTTACCCCCTCCCCTGTTTACCAGCTCAATCTCCGTCTTAATATCCTTCCCCCATGAGGGATAATTATGGGCAACTGTAATATGAACATAGCGTGCTAACGACCCTCCGTCCATTAGTCACTGCTGGGCCTCCTCCAAGCTAAGGCGGTTTAGCTGAGAGCAGCATCAGGCTGGTCTCTCTCTGCCCAGCTGAACAACGCAGCCTTCTGTCATGGCTCAGACGAGCACAGGCGGCCAGAGAGGGAAGGGCAGCCAGAGACGGGATAGGGATGGAGCGAGGGGAGGCCAGGGAGAGAAGGGTAGACAGGCCAGATGACTCAAGGGAGCAACAGACTATGGGTTATTTCAGCACTGTTCATCCTCTTGACTGGTTGATTACAACAGGCCTAGCAGCAGTGGACTAGCACCACAGCCTATCCTGTGCAGTCACTCGAGTGGATTTTGAAAATGTTGTTGTGGTTTGATAATGATCAGGATTACTACAGGATGTGACTGTCAAACTATGACAATAGGTTGTCCCTCGGGGACATGTTTCAGAGCCCCTGTATAATGATTACACCTCATGTTGTAAATGGTTCATCAACGCTCTGCATGCTCATAAACCCCCAACTGATGAGGCCTCTATACTCTTCATGAATCAGGGATCACAGGTCCAAACAACCAGGTGAAACTGCACCTACTACCACTAGTGATTACTGTCCAGATCTTGCTGGGTTGAGATAAGATATGCTATATGCTGAGAAGGCCCATTTTGCTGGACAATAGTAGAAGGCAATAAAATATTTAAGAGGTAGTCTTTGGTCAATAACAGTTCCCTTCCCACTCAAGCACTCAGTCATTGATTTTTGTCAGAAGAAATCTTTGGATGTGGGATTTAAACACACCATGCTGGATTTATATTGAGCAAAGACAGTGTAGTGGCCTTTAGGAATTGGCTTAGAGATCCAAATCAATTCACCAGACATAGGCATGCGCCCACCACATAACTTATGGGATAAACAGCAAATCATGTCAGAAAACAGCAGCCTACACAATAAAAGCATAGGATTTGATTAGGGCCTGGTGAACATTATTCAGTACATGACAAACATTTTTCAAGTATAGTCTACGCCTAAAATGTAATTTTGGCTACATCTGCTCAATATACTTACTCGAATGCAAAGAACAGAGAGCAGGTGCCGACGATGAGAAACATGGTTAGATAGAACACGCCTTTCTGCCGTGCCATCATCACTCGTCCGTCGCAACAGAAAGTATTTTTGCCAGGAAGCTTTTCCCATTTTCGCACCTTCCGTGATATCATTACCGCCGACATGGTGATAATTCTTCAACAGTCCAGTTCATGAAATTAGGTCCATAGGCCACCGCTTCTCAGGCCCAATTAGCCTACAATATTTACAGCGCGTTTTAAAAGGAAAATTGGTTCAATTGCATTTGTCAAGCGTTCATAAGCTATTCACCCACGCCATTTCGCGTACAATCAATTTGTTGATGTGGGCTAACCTACTGCTTCTTTTTAAAATGTGGTAGCCTGGTTCACTACTTCACTGTTGGGCGCAATCAACAAGCAACACATTTGTTGACAACAATAAATGGTTGAGGTATAAATCCTTTGTGTCTCTAAAAGCATATGGTGGTTAAGCCTATTTTTCTGTAGAAGTGTCGTATATATTGAAAATGCATCAATCCATATTTTCTGCGATCAAAGTTCTCTTCTTAGTGCCCCACCTCCTTCCAGTGCCAGAGGACACCCATAGCCTACTAGATAAGAAACACAATCAAGATCCTTGTTTGTCCCTTGAACACAGCACTGTGTCTAAATGTTATCCAAATGCTTGCGGCAGATCCTCTCGGCCTGGAGGGTAAGAATCCAATATTGGTTCTGTTGGCATCGGAGGAGTGGACCTTGACCGGTTGACATTCATATCATCCTCACACACTGTAAATGTTCAGAAACACGCTCTGCAATCTGCTCCCCGTCATTTGAATGAAGTTGGTATTATAATGCTATGTAAAAGGCTCAATACTTTATATTTACAATATCTCAACGACCTAAATATATATGTTTTAAATGTCCTAGTCTAAATTGTAAGGTGTTGCCTCTATTCGCTGTGCTGGTTTCCCGCAGGATGCGAGGCTGTCTCGTTTAATCAATGGGAGAAGGAAACACGCCTAGATTGAAACATTTTTATCTTAAAGGGCCAGAACAGGTGAATAAGCTCTATGAACAAAGGAACCTTAATCTGCAGGATTTGTTTGAAATACTTTTCTTTCAATCGTTTCTATTAAAACAACCCAATTCAAGACTATAACCCTAAATACATAATTCCGAGGAACACTGACTCACAAAGGTCGTTGGTGGTTGAATGTTCTTGTATCATTCCAATGACTCATTGTGGTTTTAACAATAGCAAATCTAGGGATAGTGATTGGATCTGCATCTATTAATTCAAGAATACTCTGATTACTATATTTTACAATATCTCCCTGATGATGTGCAAATTTAAAGACAAAGAGATATACTAGCCCAACATAATTGTTACAAACAGTGAAGGCGCTTAACCTAACACCACTGTGTGAGGCGAGAGAGTCATTAGACATCGGTCTCTAATAGCACATCACCAGCGCCAGCGGATAGGGCTGTGGGGATCATAAATGAACTAGAGGAGGGGAGGTAGGAGAAGGGAGGAACTAGGAGAATGATGAGAATGATGAGAATGATGAGAATGATGAGAATGATGAGAGGGAAAAGATGAGTGAAGGGATGTTAGAGAAATATGGGGAGTAAGGGAGGAATGAGAAGGAAGAGATGGAGATGAAAAGACAGATGGAGGAAAGGAGAGGGAGAGGAAGACAGGAGGGAGGGGCAGACATCCTCCAATCTGTGTCCTGCCGGAAGGTGTGGACCGGAGGCAGTTAACGGGCAGAGGAAGAGCTGCATCCTCCCCACAAGAGATTCTTTCTGAATCCCCGTATAAGGCTCATGAGTAATGTATGACCAGTCAAAGGCTTCCTTGAATAAGTTGGAAACCCAGGTTGAAAATGTGGCTATAGGGTCTGCTTGGGCTTCACATCACTTACATTTTATAGTGCTTCTTATGATTTAACAAAAACATTTTTGTTTCAGTTTAAAACTATATTTTGTATGTTTTGTTTTGTAAAACAACCTTGACAAAATACCATAAAAGTAAAATGATTGGATAAATGATTGATTGAACTTTGTCACACTATTCCACAATGTCATGCAAATTATATACACTTCTGCATATAGTGAGAACAAACAATGGTTCCCTAGTTTATTCATATGAAACAACCCTTACATAAGATACAGCATTTTTTTTGCCTCCCCCACCAAGGAGAAATAAAACCTACCACACTATATCCTTGTGCTGTGGATTGAGTGGTTAATACAAAAGTTTTATTTGTACAGAACATTTATTATAAACACTTTTATACACAGTAAATATATTAAATGGTTTTGTCATGCATCAAATGTGGCACTGGTTCTAGAATATAAATAACTAATAACTTACTAATCAAGGGATTATTTTCAAACCTTTCATTTTTGTGTCATTTTGTCTTTTCATCTCATTTTAATCTTTATAGTCTTTCAAGAATGCATAAAACCTGTTTAATTTAAGGCTTTATGGTAGAATCAGTGCTTCAGGTTTGTCTGTTTTAGCGTTTTGGCTCCGCCTTGCGGATATGTGCTATATAGAATTTGTGGTTTAAACTCGGTTAGAAGGCTACAAGTCAAGCAAGGCGATTAGGCTAAAAGTAAGTTAAAATCAAAGTGTAGAAGACTCGTGATCAATGTCTAGCGTATGTGCCATATAAAATATGGGACAAAACCAGACATGACATGCAGAGAAAATGCAAGCGGCTACTCGGACACGTAGCATTATCGCCTTATTTCCTGCGCTACTGCCAATGGAATGGAGTGACATTGGTGTGTCACTGTGAATGGTCCGACTGGAAAACGTAACTATGCAGAGGGGCTATCCTTGGCTTGACTTCACACTTACTGTGGTCTGATTTCAATGACAGGTTATTCTTTATTGTATAATTAATTCGACGTTTCTTTTGGATATTCGAGTATTCGAATGAATGGTGTTCCTAGTCTGAGAGTGTCGCAACGCCATGCACAACAGCTAAGGCAAGCAATCAACATTTTACATCTCTGATGTTCTCAGATACAACGAAGAGCTTGTTTCATACTAAATGTGTTTGTCATTTGTAGGAAATATCTGCAAGCTTGTGGTAGTCTTGATCAGAGATACACCGTGCAGAAGCTCTCTGACGGAACAGTAGCTATCCCAGTCCTGCCTTCCTGCCTGCCACAGCTTGACCTGCACAGTCTCCAACACAGAGTGACCTCGGAGAGTCAGTGTGAAATCATCCGCACTCCGGTAATAAAAGAGACAATCAACTGTGGATGTAATGCTTTGATGTTATTGATATCGCTGCCTCTAAAGAAAAACATGTCTTAGATTTTTCCCATCTTTTTACAAATGTGCCAACTATCTTGTTCGTAAGCTTTCAAAGAGGGAGAGGGGAAGGACAAGTGAAAAACTGGTGAAAATCCTGCAGGAACTACTAGATTCTCATGGAGAAGGTTGGACTGAAGATCTCAGAGGGGACCTTGCATGTGGTTTTCAGCGTCATGGAGATTTGGTCCTTTTAGAGGATTTTAGAGATTTTAGAGAACTGTTTCTCTAAGCCAGTATGGAAAAAATAGGTAGCCTAAAATCCTTGAACCCTGTGATACACATCAGCTTTTTAAGGATTTAAAAAAAAATGTATTTCAATCAACATTTATCAGGTCCAGAGTTGTGGCCTGCTGTTGCCCATGGGCTGGGTGCAGAACGTCTGGCACAGATGGGTCGAATCTCCAAGGATGGGTTCAGAACTCCTGTGGGGACCATGCTGTTAGGAGAGGACCACTGGGTCACTCATGTAGACAACAGGATCAGGTCAGTCAAATCCTTCCTAGAATATCCCCAACTGTTCAATATCTGCATATGACGAATGGGGCAGATGTATCACGTCATGTTGTACCTTCCTCTTAGGTATCAGTTTGATGTCACCAAATGCATGTTCTCTTCTGGAAACATCACGAGAAGATAAGGATAGCCTCATTTGATTGCCATGGGGAGATTGTGGTGGATTTATATGCAGGTATATGCAAAAATGATAGGAATGTTTCCTAGAGTACCAGATGGTCTTGGACAGTGACACATTTAGGTTCTGTACTATTGGGTTTGACAGGTTATAAGGACTGTCAGCCTTGTATTTACATATCTGAGGAGTGTATAGCTCAGTGCTTAGTGCATTTGTCTGCAGATCAAGAGGTTGCAAGTTATGATCCCTCCTGTACTGTACATCGCTGTATATCATAGTTTCTGACAAATGGATACATTCTTATATCTGGTGAAACATTTTGAACTTTCCTTACATTGTCTCACCAATTTAATCTAATTTAATCTTTGTCCATATCTGTCAACAATACTTTGTTCCGGAATTCTCCATGCTCTTTTTCTTTTTTTAGTAGCAAACTTGATTGTCATGTTTTTCAGGCTTACTACTAGTTTGCATTGTACAGTTTACTCTTTGAAGTTATGTGGTTTAATGTTTTGTATACACATCTAGATTTTAAAACATAGCTGTGGAACCAAATTAATAAATACTTTAGGTATTTTATGTACAAAAGCTGCTGGAACATATGCATGGTTTATCTAATATAGATTACAATAGTCTTTGTTCTTTTGTTCTTGAACCTCATAGTTACTTAAGTGCTGAAAGAGAGAACCAAACACAATGATTCCTGTCCAAAGACGTGGTATGTCGCTATATAATAAAACCAAGAAACTTGTCTTTGTATTTGAATCAAGTGCACTGGTACTTTTTCAGGTATCGGCTACTTCACTCTTCCTTACTTGGTGCATGCAGGAGCCAGTCATGTTCACAGTTGTGAGTGGAACCCTAATGCAGTGGAAGCTCTGAAGAGAAACCTGCAACTGAATGGGGTGTCCTATCTCTGCACCATTCACCATGGAGATAACCGACAAGTAAACTTTCATCTGTATATCTCAAACCAATTATTTAATGTTTCAAATTATTATTTTTAAAAGTATGGCTCTTTTCAGCTGTCGCTGTGTGATCTTGCTGATCGGGTGAATTTGGGCCTCATACCAAGCTCTCAGGACAGTTGGCCGGTTGCCTGCCGGCTGTTGAGTAGAAAGACTGGCGGGATATTGCACATTCACCACAATGTTACCTCACCACCACACAAAACAGGTTGCGAAAGTTCCTTTATTGCTACGGTCGAGAGAGCAACTAAGACAAGAGACAAAAATGTTTGGCAGGCCTGGGCAGATGACACGGCTATCCAGATATCCACACTACTACAGGACATCACTGTCGAGCCATGGACGACTAGCGTCCAACACATTGAGCATGTCAAGTCATATGCTCCTCACGTCCACCACATAGTACTGGACTTGGAGTGCACTCCAGTTTAGACAGACCGCTTTGGACGTTGACAGCATGTTTGGTTAGCCATATGAAAAAGTCAGACAATAATCTGTGTAACCGGGTTGTAAAAATCTGGATATTGATTTGTGTTGAATACATATCATGCAAGTTATTTTTACATTCCAGGAGCATCCCTGAACTCTACACAGGAAATATAGTTTGAAAATGTTCTGTACATTTGTTCATCCCATTTGAACAGGCAGTTCTAAACACCTTATATGTGTATACCAAGGCCTTAATAAATGTTTTGAAAAACCATAGGGTCTAGTAATAAAATTTTATTACGAAGCAAAAAGTGATTGTGTATTTCATTGTATATAATTGCTATATTAATCTTTGGTGGCGTTACATTGGAATTTACACATTCCTCAATAATGGACCAGCCTACACTTCACGAAAAAATGGGGGTATATCAGCTAGGAAATGCACCTGTCACGGAAAAATGTTAACGGCATAGTTTGCCTCGCCCCTCCACGAGTAAGTTTTCTTCCGGAACTTGGCTGTCTCTAACCAACGCTGAAAGTCAACAGTTTCAGGCTCAGCAAACGGAGCTCTTGGGAAACTGGGAAAACATTCAATCGTCGAGGTTGGTAAATTCTAATTTCTCTATTCAAATACATTTTCATGTGTTTACATTTATTAAGGATGAATCTTTTCTGAAGAAGCGGCATTTTTCAAGTTCTGTCAATCAGGGTAAATCAGAATGTGGTAAAAAAAATTGAGTGTTGATGAACATCATAGTCGTAAAGCGAGTTGCCCTTCCACAGGTGCAATATGTTATCTCTGATTAGTATGTAGTCCACAAGTTGACGTTGCATTATTTGCCGGCGATTGTGTATAGCCAAAGTAACTACACCTCGTTTATTCGCACAGGCTTTGCATTGTAATGGATGACGTGAGATTCTTGTCGAAATTATGTTTCTTATGTCTTGCGATAGTTCGTGCAAATGCACACCGAAGCGTATTTTTTGATAACTAAGACAAGGAAATTGTGATAGCAATTTATAGGTTACATCACTACTGTGTTGTTATATTTTACATGTATTATTTAACTGAATCGAATGGAATTGCATTTTTATTGACCACACAATATGTTAAGAGGTGCCTTGATAATTAAATGCTTGACTCTCTTAGACGTTTCCTTGAAGGAGGTCACCCAATACTCCTCTAAGTTGATGTACAGGTGTGTGCTTTATCAGGCGTGGGTGAAGTGTTTAAACAATGAGGAAAACGTTTTCTGGGTTCTATTGTACAACATTTTTGAGCAATCAACAACTCACCAGTGTCACCTTTTAAGCTCCATACTCTGTTTTATAAATGTCTTAGGAGCTTTATCAGAACCAGTCATGGTCTGACTGGAACATAGCTGATGACAAGCTTGAAGTCAGGATTAAACAAATGGTTTAACCAGTACACTCTGCCAGCCTCTGTGTGTCCTTAGAGGGTGGGAACCCACAGACTGATGAGCTCATGTTGTTTTTGCCTTTCCTGTTCCCATTCCAACTCAAAACCTTTTGCCCTGCTGGAGGTTCCCTCCGGGATTTAAACCACAAGAATCCTGGTCCCTATTAGTCATCACATGGCATTTATACATGCTACTGTCAACACGATTTACCGTACCAGGACTTAGATCATGTTGTTTGTGCTGTTGTATCTACTGACAGCTATACTATCATATTTTGTTTGTATGGGTGAAGACCAGGTTGTCTATTGTCCCCATTGAAGATTACGCTGTCTTTTTGGGAAATGCTCAAATATCGAAGTATCTTTTTCTGTGTTCACTGTAGTTTGCGGGGTCATCTCAGTTGATTGGCGCTACGCTGGGTGCTGCGCTGGATCTATCTCTGTAATTGCCCATCTCCAGCAGGGCAGAGAAAGTTCTCTGACAGGCTGGCAGTAGCCCCGCTGCATGGAGGAGGAGGAAAAGGTCACTCCATCATCAAGAAGTCCCTTTGACAGTCCTGATCCACACTCAATCTGTCTCTTTCCTCCCCTCCCCTCCCTCCCCCCCACCCACCACCAGAAGGGCCTCTATCCGTGTCTGCAGTCTAGCCATACCCAGCTAATGTCTGGTTTCCTCCTATTGTAGCCAGGTGTGTGTCCTAGGGTGACCAGCCCACGGGCCAGGGGGGGTAACCTGGGAGAGAAGGAGCCATGCCCAAGGGTGAAGACATGATCAACCTGTCCTTCCTGACCGAGTCGGAGCGGGACTTGATCCTGGAGGTGCTGAGGAGAGATGAGGAGCTGAGGCAGGCCGAGGATCAACGCGTACGGTGAGAACCTGGGACGCGTCTCGTTAGTCTCCCTCTGCTGTGTCCCTCACTGGCTGTCATGGAAACATTGTGTGTAGCCCGAGATGTCCATTTGTGTATTAACAATTCAGCATCCCGCTACAGTGTTTGTCAAAAATGGGCCTTTGTGAACCCCATCCTTTTTCCAGGAAGTTGAAGGCTGAGCTGCTGGACATCAAAAGGAAGGGAGCCAAGCGCAGCAGTGGGAGGTACAGTGAGCGCAGCTGTGGCCGGTGCCAGGAGCCACTGGCTCGCCTGACAGTCAGCTCCTGCCAGTGTAGGGCCTGTAAGCACCAAGTGTGCCACAACTGCCGAGCTGTGCGTCCCAATGGATCCTGGGTGTGCAGTGTGTGTGCCAAAGAGGCGTAAGAGTCCCCCCTTATCTCCACCACTCCTTCCTCCAGGCACCTCAGTAATCTCACTCTGACAATCTCACTCTATTGACAATAGCTGTATGTGGTCTATGTAGATTTCTAAAGCTATTGGCTGCCTGCTAAAATTGAGAAATAAATAACCGTATTTAGTTCCTTTCATTGCTGTTGCACTACTAATCCCTTTCAGCTTGGATGTATTTCACTGACTGCATTTTTGTACTTTCAAATGTACTTACATTTATCAAATTCTTCAAACCAGTGAAATGAAGAAATGTACGGGGGACTGGTTCTATGACCAGCGAGTGAACCGCTTCTCCTCAACCACCGGACATGATATAGTGAGATCCTCTCTAAAAAACAAGCCTGCGTGTGAGTACAGGAAATGGTTCTGGGTACTTTGACATGTTGACGTTTCCCCTGAAAAACAATCTATTGTAAATAATAGAATGGTGACAGCAGTGCTGTGGAAAAGGCTATAACTTTTACAGTTCATAAGTCAAAAGCTGTTGTGCTGTGTAGGTGTGAAGAAGAGAGAGACGGTGGGAGAGGTGCTGCTGCAGAGCTCTGAGATGAAGCTCAGCAATCCAACCCCAGTCCCCCGGCCCAGGCTGAAGGACTTGGCAGCCAACAGCCAGGGGTGAGCTGAGTCCCCTTCACCAGACACACACACACACACTTCATGAATGTTGTACTGCAAGTAATATTGAATATGCTAATCCTCCCTGCCATCGGCCAGTGTTTCCTCTGTTAGCTCGCTGAACAAGGCATCAGTCAGTTGACGAGGAAGCACAAGATAATATGTGCTTTAATGTCACCATAGGGGACAACCCCAGACGGCTGTTGAGTCTAGAGAGCAGCAGCAGCAGCGCAGTGACACAGAGTCTGCCGAGAAAACCAGTCTGAGCAGTTCTAAAACGGGGACAGAGTCATCACGCGGGACCCCTCTTCTCACCAGGTAGGACACACTTAAAACACAGAATGTGTCACTGCTACATGCTAACAGAGCCAAGCTAAGGGAACCTGCTGATTATGAGTGGTATGTGCCCCATAGGAAGGAGCTGTCCACGGGTCGGTCAAGTACAGCAGGCTCCAGTACAAATGTCTCAGACAGCGTCAGCGACCAAAGCTCTGTCTCGAACACAGACACTGTGAGGGACTGATTCTCTCCTGCCTCCTAGCGAAGACGTACCTTGCAGCGTTCTGCCTGCTCTCAGTGGACTGACTGGTCGTCTTTCTGTCCCCAGGCCCGGATTGGGAAGCGGGCCAGTCCCAGGCCAGGCTGTGCACCCATGGAGGAAGACAGGCTGTTTAAGAAGAGTGTCAGAAGTGGTGCTAAGACCTCCGGTGAGCCTGTCTGGAATGGTCCACTCAAACTGTCCACTCAAACTGTCCACTCAAATGGTCCAAGAGGCTGTTCAGTAATACACTCGAGGCTATTTTCATTTGATCCGATTTTAATACCTGGTGGTGCGTGACTGCGGGCTTTTTCAGAGTTCACGTCGACGGTGGATCTGCGTAAGGACGAACAGGAGGAAGCAAGAGCGCCCTCAATGGGGGACAGGAGCAAGTCTGTGCCGGGCCTCAATGTACAGGTGGGCACCACATACCTGTCTTAAGGAGAGCTCATGTAACCCAGTTTGAATGAGTTCAACCTGTAAACTTTTGAAAGGTCAGGTGTTGTAAAGTTCAGCTCTGTGTCCAACATCCTTTAAAACGGTTGCCTGTTGTGATTCCAGGATGAGGATGAAGATGAGGATATAGATAACTTGGTGAGCATCCATAGACAGACTGTGGCCTCCAGTGTCTCCAATCTCAGAGGCTCCAAGGTAAACACACTACATCTTTCCACATGTATATTTCTAACACGTTTGAGAACAGTCAGCATATCCATGTTCATGCTGAGCTCTAAGTGAACACTTATAATTAGGTAACCATGGTTACACATGCTTGAACTCGAACTTGCCCCTGGGCATGCAAATTCGCAAAGTAGAATTTACATGTGACAGTCCGTGAACTATTATTGTACAATGCATAGACTTGTGTAATTGACTTCCTCTTTTGTTGTTTGTTTGAATTTTCCTAGATGTAGTTTCCTTTTGTGGTTATCTTTCTCAGCAGTACAACTTACTATAATGGATTCTGCAGTTAGTTAGTTAGTTAGGTAGCTAATTTAAGCCTCCTTGCACAAACAGTACTGAAACGCAGAGAGGCATGTCGTTTGTATACTCTGAAAGTGTGTTTGTGTTTCCATAGAGCACACTGGGCAGTCTCATGAGCATCTACAGCGAAGCAGGAGACTATGACAGCGTGGAGGTGAGCGGGGACATCGTGTTCTCACTCAGCTACGATGAACACAGCCAGACCCTCAACATTGTCATCAAGGAGTGCCACTCCCTGGCCTACGGGGACGCCACTCGCCAACGCTCCAACCCGTGAGTGACCCTCCTTGGCTCAGACACCCTGGGGTGAACACATGAGTGGTGAACACATGAGTCAGGCACTCAGGTCATCATACAGAAGGATTGGCAACTGTTTTAACCATGTCACCATCACAGCCCCTGAACAGGACTGTTGAAAATGGTTGTTCTCTGCATGCGTGCCCTTGAGTTATGTTCTGACAATAGATCATATCAGAAGCTTTGGTTACATAACAGCCCTTATCTCAGTTCCTTGAGGTGATTACTGAGGTTTCACAGGAAATTGAAAGTCATCCGTTGTCAGGAAGTGGAGCCCAGTCACTGGTGTGGTGGACTTTAAACATAATGTGGAAACAGATGGAAAACTTTATATCAAGCAGCTTAAATAAAAAAAAGTTAACTCAATGTTTTGGTCTACAGGTATGTGAAATGTTACCTTCTCCCTGACAAGTCTCGCCAGAGCAAGAAGAAGACAAGCATTAAGAGGAACACAGTCAGCCCCACCTACAATGAAACTCTGAAGGTGATGACTATCAAGTTCAAGTTCAAGTTCAAGTCTTTTATTTGTCAGGTGCACAGAGCAACACAAGGTTAGACTGGGCACTGAAATTCTTAAGACAAGACAACGCAAGCACTTGGCATAACATAACATATAAGTACACAGAACAAATTTACATCTATGCTGAGCTTAGATAAGTGAACTTCCTAAATATACAGATAGCAATAAATAAACGACTATACTAACCCTAACACTAAAACTTCCTAAATTACAGATAACAATAAATAGTACGCTATACTAACCCTAATACACAAAAAAAAAAAAAAAAAAACCTGTTACAACCCGAAAAAAAAAACTAATCTAACCTAAATGGAGTACAGTGCAGTAGTGCAAATTTACAGATCAGTGACTTTGTCAATGACCAAACAGGAGCCTGGTGGCGAGGTACAGTAGTGCAATGTTACTGAAAGAGCAACCAGTAGCTGAAAGTGACAGTGTATAAGTGACTAGTGTGCAGTAAAAATGTCCATATCAGTGTCCATTGAGAAGCCTGATGACCCTAGGGTAGAAACTGTTGTCCAGTCTGCGTGTGCGCGACCGGATGCTGCGGTAACGCCTGCCAGAAGGCAACGGGGTAAAGAGACTGAAGGATGGGTGGGAACAGTCTCTTAGAATCCTGCTGGCTTTCCTAAGGCAACGTGTGTGGTAGGTGTCCTGTAGGGCTGGGAGCTTCCTGCCGATGATGAACTCAGCAGAACGGACCACACTTCGTAGGGCCTTGCGGTCCCGGTCTGTGCAGCTCCCATACCACACTGTGATACAACCAGTCAGAATGCTTTCTATAGTGCATCTGTAAAAGTTAGTAAGGATGACTGAGTCCATACCAAACTTCTTCAGTCTCCTCAGGAAGAAGAGGCGCTTACGGGCCGTTTTGACCACCTTGTCCGTGTGAACAGACCAGGTGAGGTCATTGCTGATGTTCACCCCGAGGAACTTGAAGCAGCTGACCTTCTCCACTTCCGATCCATTGATGAATAGGGGTGCATGCTCCTCCTCCTGCCGCCTCCTAAAGTCCACAATCATCTCCTTGGTCTTGCTGATGTTAAGAGAGAGGTTGTTGTCCTGACACCATGATGTCAGGGTGTCAACCTCCTCTCTGTAGGCTGACTCGTCACTGTCAGAGATGAGGCCCACGATGGTTGTGTCGTCAGCAAACTTAACGAGGAGGTTGGAGCTGTGCGTAGCCGCACAGTCGTGGGTGAACAAGGAGAACAGGAGAGGGCTGAGCACACAGCCCTGGGGGGTGCCTGTGTTGGTGATCAGTACAGATGAAGTGCGGTCACCGATTCTCACCACCTGTGGCCTCCCCGTCAGGAAGTGGAAGATCCACTTGCAGAGGGAGGTGCTTAGTCCCAGGTCCACAAGCTTGGAGACCAGTCTGGAGGGGATGATGGTGTTGAATGCAGAGCTGTAGTCAATGAACAGCATCCTCACATATGTATTCCCCTTGTCCAGGTGGGAGAGAGCGGTGTGCATGGTCAGAGCGATGGCATCGTCATCGCTCTGATGACGATGTGGCATCATTGTGGTATAAGATATGGATCGTAACAATCCTAGGATTTATGCTAAATGACCCATCTCTGAACTCTAGACCTGTCCCTGTACTTACTGAAAGTCGCTCTGGATAAGAGCGTCTGCTAAATGACTACATGTAAATGTATTGCTTAGTGGCAGTCAGAGAACCACACACTGTCACAACTTCAGCCTAGAAGCTTAGTGTTGACATAGATAAGAGTGCAGGGGTAAACGGCAAACAAATATTGATTTGGTTTCTGCCCTTTTTTTAATCCACTGGGTGTAGCTAACTTGTATACACAAGGTGGAACTTACACAAATCATTACATTGGAAACTAATTTGTTCTGCAAGCAAGCCTGGAAAATGTGACATGGCCCTGAACTTGTCACTTTACACACTGTCACTTTTAGCTACTGGTTGCACTGTCAGAAATATTGCACTATTGTACCTCACTTGTCTTAGGTTAGCATAGGTTTATAAGGTTAGTATAATAGGTTATTGTGTGTATTATGTGTATTTAGAGGTTTAGTGTACTGTATTGAATATTGTATATTATTTGTATATGAGGTTTACTATATTTTAGCTTATCATAGATGTAATCCATGTTCTGTGTACTTATGTTATGTTATGCCAAGTGGCTTTGCGTTGTCTTGTCCTAAGAATTTCAGTGCCCAGTCTGGCCCTGTGTTGTTCTGTGGATCTGACAACAAAAGACTTGAACTGAACCTGAAGACTGAAGACTAATCAGACTTCAGACTTATGCTCTTTTGCTCCTCACTGTCATTTCCTCCCCCCCTCCCCCTCTTTCAGTACTCCATCAGTCGCTCCCAGCTGGCCTTCCGCTCCCTCCTGCTCTCCGTGTGGCACCATGGCCGCATCAGTCGCAACGCCTTCCTGGGAGAAGTGGAGGTACCACTGGACAGCAGGGACCTCGACGCCACACAGGAGGAGTGTGTGCTACTGATGGGCAAAGTAAGCCATGGACTCAGAGCTATGCATGAGAATAACGCAGTGTTTACACAATAGTCTGCTGGAGTTTTACATCAGCTTCTCTCCTCTCTCTAAGGCGTCCTCTTCAGGGCAGTCCTCGGCCTTCGCCCAGTACAAAGGGGAACTGGTGGTCTCTCTGAAGTATGTCTCAGCCAAAAACCCAGCCATCGACAAGACCAAAGGTAAGATATTATTTTGAGGTTGGGAGCTGAGCTTGTGTCTGCTCTGCTGCGTGAGACTGTGGGAGAGGTTCTCTGTCTGACATCTGTGTGTTTCTGCCTCCCTAAGGCAAGAAGGCGAAGACAGAGGAAGGAGGGGAGTTACACATCCTTATCAAAGAGGCAAAAAACCTGACGGCTATGAAAGCAGGGGACACGTCAGATTCCTTTGTAAAGGGGTTAGCGGAACCTTGTTCACTTCATTACTCAGATTCACCTTCAAAACAACTTCCCGATAATCATTCACTTTTGGATGTTTCATAATTTGTTACTTGTCATGTTTCTGGTAACTCAGGTACTTGTTGCCAGCAAAAGCCAAGTCCAGTAAGAAGAAGACTCCGGTGGTGAAGAAGACTCTGAACCCTCACTATGACCACACATTTGTGTACAAGGAGATGTCTCTGGAGCAGCTGAGGACCATGAGCTTGGAACTGACCGTGTGGGACAAGGAGGCCATGGGCTCGAATGACTTCCTGGGGGGAGTTCGCCTCAGCACAGGCACAGGTAGGGCACAGACGAGACCACCAGCGGATTGGATGAGAAGGAGGACACATCATCCCACACATCAGCAGTATGCGCATGTTAAATACATCGTTGACAATTAAGCTGCTATGAGGCGATTGAATTGCAGCTAAATTCACACACAAAGCTACAGTGCCCTCCAAAAGTATTGGAACAGTGAGGCGAATTCCTTTATTTTTGCTGTAGACTGAAAACATTTGGGCTTGACATCAAATAATGAACGTGAGACCAGAGATCAACGTTTCAGCTTTTATTTCCAGGTATTTACATCAGGATCTGATGCACAACTAAGAAAATATCACATTTTGTTTGAATCCACCCATTTGTCATGTGAGCAAAAGTATTGGAACAGATATACTTAAAACATATTTAAGTGAATAAGACTTAATATTTAGTTGCAAATCCTTTGCTTTCAATAACTGCAGCAAGTCTGTGACCCATTGATGTCACCAAACTTTTGCATTCTTCCTTTTTGATGCTTTCCCAGGCTTTCACTGCAGCCTCTTTCAGTTGTTGTTTGTTTTGTGGGGTTCCTCCCTTCAGTCTCCTCTTAAGCAGGTAAAATGCATGCTCTATAGGGTTTAAGTCTGGAGATTGACTTGGCCAGTCTAATACCTTCCATTTCTTGCCCCTGATGAACTCCTTTGTTGTTTTGGCAGTGTGTTTTGGGTCGTTATCTTGCTGCATGATGAAGGCTCTGCCAATCAGTTTGGTTGCATCTTTCCTTAAATTGGCAAACAAAATGTTTCTGTAGACTTCCGAGTTCATTTTGCTGCTGCCATCATGTGTTACATCCTCAATGAAGATTAATGAGCCCGTCCTAGAAGAAGCCATGCAAGCCCAAGCCATGACATTACCTCCACCGTGTTTCACAGATGAGCTTGTGTGTTTGGGATCATGAGCAGTTCCTTTCTTTCTCCAAACTTTAGCCTTTCCATCACTTTGGTAAAAGTTAATCTTTGTCTCATCAGTCCATAAAACTTTGTCCCAGAATTTTTGAGGTTCATCTCTGTACTTTTTGGCAAATTCCAGCCTGGCCTTCCTATTCTTCTTGCTAATGAGTGGTTTGCATCTTCTGGTGTAGCCCTTGTACTTTTGTTCATGAAGTTTTCTGCGAACAGTAGATAGTGATACCTTCACTCCTGCCATCTGGAGGTTGTTGCTGATCTCACTTACAGTTGTTTTAGGGTCTTTCTTTACAGCTCTCACAATGTTTCTGTCATCAACTGCTGATGTTTTCCTTGGTCTACCTGTTCGACGTCTGTTACTTAATACACCAGTAGTTTTCTTCTTCTTCAGGACATTCCAAATGGTTGTACTGGATATGGCCAATGTTTCTGCAATGGCTCTGATTGATTTTCCATCTTCTCTAAGACTCACAATTGCTTGTTTTTCACCCAAAGACAGCGCTCCGGTTTTCATGTTGTTTTCACCTCTGAATACAGTCTGCATAGACAAAACCTATCTTACCCAATCTGAACCTGAGTGTAGACATTCAGTGGTATTTATTGATTGAATAATGTATGTAATAGGACACACCTGGGCAACAAAACACACCTGTCAGTCATATGTTCCAATACTTTTGCTCACGTGACAAATGGGTGGGTTCGAACAAAAAGGTGATATTTTCTAATTTGTGCATCAGATCCTGATGTAAATACCTGGAAATAAAAGCTGAAACGTTGATCTCTGGTTTCACATTCATCGTTTGATGTCAAGCCCAAATGTTTTCAGTCTACAGCAAAAATAAAGGAATTGGCCTCACTGTTCCAATACTTTTGGAGGGCACTGTACATACTTTAGTATTTGCTTACTTGCTTAGTGCTTGAGAAGTTTGATTGTAGTGTGCATCAATGCAGACCTTAACAGTATGCTGTGTGTGCTACATCTTCTCAGGCACAATGAAAGTGGGAAAGGAGGATGTGGAAATGGACTCAGCTGGGGAGGAAGTGAGTCTGTGGGAGAAGATGATGCAGTACCCTGACTCATGGGCAGAGGGTACTCTTCCATTGCGCTCCTCTATGGGCAAGAACTAGGGCAAGTAAGGACAGTGCCTGGACACGGATGAAAAGCCACAATGATTTATCAGGTTTCACAATGATCATGACTATCTGTTGATCCTGTTTTATTGTACCCACAAACACCACACCCATGGCCTTCTTGAAGGTTTAGATTTTTATCTTTAATCTTGTCGTTATGATTTTTTACTTGTTGAAAGGCATTTTAAATCAAATGTAGCACTTACAGAATAGTTCACAATTGTTCATAGTGCACGTTTTGTACACTGAAAGCACTACTCATTATAAACAGTGGTTTTAAAGGGGGTGCTTTTCTCTTGCACTAGTTATCCAGTTATCCAGGTTTGTAAAACAGATAATCTAGCTAGCATCCTTACTAATGATTTATGGAGACATCAAGCTTGTAGTGAATATACATATGTATATATTGTTGTTGCACAAAATTACATGTATTCTTATACACAATGCTCTTCATTTGTAGACAGCAAGGTAAATATGTCTTTCAAATATTTTAATTATTTTAACATTTTAAGTTTATTTTGAATCATGCCTGTATAAAATAGTTTATTCACATAATAAATATATGAACTGACTAAACCTGTAATCATTCATGTTTGTTAGTGAAAATGTTAGAAGGTATAAAAAGGTAAAAATCCTAATAATACTTTGAGACAGACTCAAACAATGACTACCTCCAAAAAACATTTATTGTGTTCCAAGTTCCTCCTCTTGTCCTGCAGTAGACTAATTTAAAGTCTGCTTATGTTAAATCTCTACAGCACAGAAAATTTCCTCAAGGACCGAGGGGTGACAGTACTCTCCAGCATCCACCAGGGGGTGCACTGTTGATCTAGTCACAGTGGTCCCTGTACAGTTCTAGCCTGTTTCGCTCCTCCTCGTCCAGCAGGTAGTCATCAATGTGTGAGAAGAGCTCGTCTGAGGTGGTGGTGGTGATGAATCTCTCTCGGTCCACACTCTGCTTATCCAGCAGCACCATGTTGAAGTAGGATCTGGAGATTCTCAGGGCCAGCCTACACCACAACACATTGCCTTTCACATCCTTTGACATCAAGAGATTAAGGATGAAGTTGATGGTGATCTAAGCCAAGACGTCCTACCTCAGGCCCTGGATGACCTCAGGGCCCAGCCGACGGTCCTTGATGCGACCCCTCTCTCTCGGAGGCGAACCCACCAGCTCGATCACCGTCACATGCCTCAGCTCCAGGCCACAGCTCGCTTTCTAAACACAGCAAACATACACTGCTCTGGTCAGGTAGTGTAGTCAGAGGTTTCCCCTTCTTCCCCCGCCCATCGACTTGATTTCCCTCTCTCTGCCTCTCTGTGTTGATCCTTCTCTCACCTGTATCATTAGGTTCTGGAGCTTGTAGTCCTGATCAGCAATGTTGGGCGCCGACACAATCAGGAGCCTCCTTTTCTCATAGAACTGTTCCAGGAGGGCAGAGGCTGACCTCACATCAGCTTTAAACTCCATAGCTACACACACACAACCACAATTAGTATGTATTAGTACATTAGTATGTTGAAGACGTTAAGATATGTCCTCAGTACTGACCAATACACTCAGCAGGTTCGTGGGTCCAGCTGTGGTCAAACTGGCAGACACGGGAGGAGGCTCCCCTTCTCTCGTAGCCCCCGTCACAGTGACACACACACTCCGCTCCGTAGTTATTCCCATCGGAGGAGCAGGTGACGTAGCCATGCAGAGGAGGTTTGAGGACTGGACACCTCCTCACTGGGGAGAAATTCCGGAGATATATCGACTGTAACCTATGAATGTTCTTATTCATTCGAGCATGACCTTACTGGGAAGGATATTTGACTGTTGGCCTATGAATACATAAACGTTTGTCTTATGCGTTTGTTGCAGTTCATGATACCTACCAGTGTGTGTCACTTTGTTTGTGAAGTTTCCATGGTATGGTAAAACAAAACGAATATGTCATGCCAATCTCTGATATTGACCACTGTGCCTTACCCTCAACACGCACAATAAACCTGCAGGTAGCCCTGTTCCTGGCTTGGTCATAGACTTTGTACTGGACAAGGTTTGTCCCCTCTTTGAAGCCTGTTTCAGGCAATTCACTCACCAGTATCACACTGCAATCAAAGATAGAAAAGGTGTCACATGAAATGTAAAAAAGAGAGAAAAATGTCTGGTGGAACAGTGACATACTTTAGTGTTTTATCAGCAGTGTCCGTGGCAACAGGGGTTTCCCAGGAGACAGTGGCAGTTAGTTTCCCAGGCTCTGCAACCTTAACTCTGGACATAGGACACCTGATTTTTGGAGGGTCCTGATCTGAAACAACACCAGGTTTGTAAATAAATCCACATCATTTTGCTTTTAAGACTGCTAAATATAAGTTATACGTTAAGTAGTAACTAAGGACAACAGCAACAATAGAGTTAACAGTACTGATAACATTATGTTTGTTTGGGTCAGTTTAACTCATTCCTGTTTCAAAGAGAGGCCTTATAGGAAGATTTGAAAATAGGCAGAGGAAACATGACACAAGAAAAAATGTGCATCCTGTCTGGTGGGGGACAGGAAGGGGTGGGCCTTTGGGTAGCTCTCCTTTTGTACAGAATTAGGTTATGCTTGTTTTAGTTTGCATTCAAAGAACAAGTGAACCACAGGACCTGTACCTGCACAGATGGGCTCATAGCCGCCCCATGACCCCCCCTCCAGGCAGGTGCGAGAGTGTTCCCCCTCCATCCTGTAGCCTGGGTCACAGGTGAAGTCACAGCGGGAGTCCACCACAAAGCCCTGGGTGCAGGTGTACGAGCCATGCAAGATAAGAGGCAACACACGGCAACGCACCCCTGTGGAACCAGCACACCAAACACATAGCAAGTTGGCACACTAGACGACTCATAAAGTCTGCCATTATAAGGTTTTGTAAGAAAAAAACAACACACAGCATATGTTTAAGCAGAAAGCATGGATTATTACAGACAACAGTGAACTGATTCCATGAGCTATCACTGTCAGTCTTCTGTGTGCGTTGAACAAGCACGTACTGCGGCAGTGCGTGGTGCCCGACCAGCGGCGGTTGGCCATGCACTTCATGGACGTTCTGCCCAGCAGTCTGTAACCACGGTCGCAGGTCATCAAGCAGCGCGTTCCCAGCGTGCTATGGTAGTTCCCTCCTCGGGGGGAGAAACACGTCACCTCCCCATTGGCCAGGCTCAAAGAGTGACACCAATGTGGAGCTGTGTCAAGAGAACCCTGTGAGAACTCAACAGTACTCTACACAGTGATCAGAGCACAATCAAGTCCCAAGTACATTCTAGAAATATTTATGTCAACCCAACAATGATCCACACGTTGTGGTTTAGGTGTTTTCTGGTTGGTTTAGTGCATTTGTGTCCCTCACTTACTTCTGTAGTCTAGGCGGGGAGTGTAATCTTCCTCGGGCATCACCTCATTGTAGCTGCTGTGCACTGTGGTTGGAGAGCCTGAAACCAGCAATCTATTA
Source organism: Hypomesus transpacificus (assembly GCF_021917145.1). Lineage (NCBI taxonomy): Eukaryota > Metazoa > Chordata > Actinopteri > Osmeriformes > Osmeridae > Hypomesus > Hypomesus transpacificus. Next base: position 9,644,285 of record NC_061060.1, read on the forward strand.
TTAGCTCTAATCAGTAATTTACAAGCAAGTCTCATAAAACAGAGCCTATTGGGAACATGAATTTGTTGTAAATGTGCACACTGATGATAAGTTACATCCTTGTTCTGTTTTCCCTGCAGTAAATGCTAATTGAGTTGATGTTCAGGAAAATGTTAGTTAATACACCAACCAGGCTTCCATGGCTTAATATAGGCCAAGGAGAGAAGGTACTTCAGCATTTATTTTTACACAGCCTGATGTGAAGTCCCTCTGTGAACCAGCTCAATGATATTTTAAACATGTGGATTTCCAATAAGGGAAAGAGAAGCCCTCCAGAGAATATTGAAAAGCAGTCCGAAGTCTTTAACCAAAGACAGACATCTAGTGTCTTTGTATACTTAACATAATTACTTAATTACTTAATTAATCTATTAGAAATTATTTTTATATTAGAGAATATTTCTGAGGTCTAGTCTTAGATGAGGAAAGATGTTTGTCTTTTAACCAAGAAGCAGAATCTTTACTTTCAACCCACCCCTTCTTTCCCAGCTTTTGTGGTTTGATCCATTTCACGAACATGATCCCTTCTGGAACACTCATGTTTACATAGAAGAGTGGGGAACTATAATTTTCCTTCTTCTATGGCCTGTCCTTGTAAACAGAGAGTGGTCCGATAACAGAAAAATAAGCCTTACTCACTGGCTAAAGTGTAATCTTTAGCTAGTCATCGTCTGCTAAATGCGTAAATGTATTTATAATAAAAAAATAGTTGACTTTATGTATTTTAGAACAACTATACTACACTATGACAAAATCCCATGTTTATAATGGCAATGTGAGTACTTTCCACCAGCACCTTAACCTCCACTGGAAAATCCTGCAGTGATCCAGACTACATTTCATCCATTCCCCAGCCCCCGAGAAGACTCATGTTCTTTCAAGCATAAACACCTAACCTGAATGAAAGCCTCCAGACTCCCTCATGTACACAAATCCAAGTGGAGTTTAACAGCATGAACTAACTCTTTGGCTTCTGAGACAGCACATATTCTGAGACAGCACACATTTGAAGATGAAGGTCACCAATTGCAGTTGCTGACTTTCCCTGCATTCCTGTATTAGTGGTCTGACATCTATTTTCCGTGACACTGATGATGGGCTTGTGAGTGGTGGTGCTGAGCTGGTTGTGGTGGGGAGCTTGTAAAATACCCAGACTCTGACATGAATCTGGGGCACACATCCCACAGCTCTCAGGGCAGCCTGGCCTCATAGCTTACTTTACCAGGAACTCATGCAGCGGTCTCTACTAGGAGAACATCCAAGAAGGAGGTATGAGTCACCTTGGGGAGAGTGTGTTCCACTATTCATGGTAGACCCGCTGTGAGCTGTGTGGACAGATTGTCCTTGTAGACACTGTTTTAATTAGTTACAGATGAGCAATTTGTATTTCTCTATTTGTGCTGATGAGGAAAGAAACAAATAAACAAATGCACTACTTTTCCAACATGATCAGCCAGGCATCCCAAGATTGTAAAATACATGCAAAGTATTAATTTAGCAGACACTTTTACCCAAAGCAACCTCCGGTAAGGATTTAACCCAGTAACCTCAAGTGCTCTACCACTGAGCTATGCCTATCCCCAAGAAATGAGGAAATGCTGCTGGGACCTTGCCTTCTTTAGACAACTAGATAGCCAATTTAGGGGTTTGCCTTATTATGGATGTGTAGGTTGGGTGGATCTCTGGTGACTCAAATGACTGTCCACTTAAGGTCCTGCCACAGCTGGTCCTTGGACACTCAGTAATTAGCTGGTGATTAGAGCTGCATTGTAATTACACTGATCTGGGAGGGAGTTCCTGTACCACATCGGAGAAGCAGCTGACTACACAGCAGTTCACAGTGAGAGCTCACATTTTACAGGAGAGCCAAAAAATAATAATTGCCCACCATCCCACTTTTACTGTTTTGCCTTTCAGTTTTATTTTAAGCACGTTGTCATTTCAGTTGTGTGTTTTTGTCACTGAAATGATTTCACGAGAGCTTTCATTTGATATAGGCTGTCACTGAATTACTACTTCCAAGGTTTCTACCATTTTCAGAGTGTTTCCCTTTAGGCTGGTTTAAGTGCAGTTCTATGTGAAGCCCTCTGTGATATTGCTTGTAAAAAGGGCTATACAAATCCAATTAATCAGTTTTGCCCAACATGGCACTTATGCCCCTGTGGCTCCAAGCCCTTAATGGCATTTATACGCCAACAGGACCTAAATAGATGGAAGTAATTAGCAAATGTGTAAGAAAAAATTATTATCAGTTGGTTAATATAAATGAAATACAATTTGAATCACTCTTCACACAGTTTTTATACTGTAATTAAATCACATTTGAGGTTAATATTAGTTACAAGTGTTATCATGTTAAGTGAGTTATGGAGTTATGGATGGCCCTGCATGGTCCTCTTTGTTCTGGCCTTAGGAATAAGTGGTAAAGGATGAGTCAACCCTCCATCAGCCATATCACAGACCCCAGCACATCTGCACCTAATATATATCATATTGCTGCGGTGATGAAGGTATTTCCCCATGGAATGTAATGCAGATCATAGAAATGAATGTGGTCGTGAATGCATGACTAACCCGGCCCAGAAAAAAAATAGTTTTTATCAATAAAAACTGAACAAATATACAGTAGGTCACGAAATAAGATACATATTCTACTTGGAAGCACAATGAAGAGAATGTGCCTGCTATATCTGCTTGGCCAATCATATGTACGCAGACTGAGCGTCGTCAAGTCTGTAAACGTAGCCTGCACTCTAACCTAAAAGCCGAAAGAATAAAACAAGCGATAGTAATTTTACTGTACCTTCATCGTTAAGTCCCAATAAATCGCTTACTAAATAAATATACAATAGGAGTATAGGCCTATGTCTGTGTGACATTCCGACACTTTTGTAGTAGGCTAAAAGTTCTAGTTGAGGAAAATTAGCCTATTTCAGATAAGCTAAACTATCTATCCATCGACGGCTAGTTCATACACAGAGTTCAAGATGTAGTTATTTTTGTCTACAGAAGAATGTACTTTCTCTAATATTAACAAAACAATTCCGAGTCCCGAAAGTCCACCAAATCAAATTGGCTCTGCAGTCCCGCAGTTCGCAAGAGATCCTCACCTATTTTGCGTGATTCGAATACGTAGGCCTACCGCTGGGGGACACTATTAGACCTTTGACTGTGTCTCAGTCGACAAGATTTACAATGAAAATCAATGTTGTAAAATGTAGCCTATTTTCCTCTTATCATCGGGCACATCACACTTAGTCCTACACTGTAGGCTACCGTGATTAGGTTAATACACACAGATGATCATAGAACATTACGAAAACAAAATGTAAGATGAAATAAAGTCAAACACACCCCAATGCAATAGTTAGCGCAAAAACCTAGGATACATATTTTAGTCTACTCTAACAACATGTAGGGTATCAACTTTAGTAATATGAGTGTAATATGAGAGTGATCCAATAATGCCTAAGTTTAGGTTATTTTAACAATTATTTGTTATTAATTGTTCAATAAAAGACAATCATAGTTTTTACTATGAGTGGTATAGTGACACGCATCCAGCAGATCAACACCAGCCGAATCAATCCCCCAAATACATGGGCAATTTTATTTTTTATTTTTTTTACAGGAAAGTGGATTTGGAATACTGACGACACTTCCCTTCTCCTTGGATTGGACCTTCTTGATTTATCGGGAAAGTTTTTTCTTTTTCCCAGAGGGGCGCCGCGCAGTGAAAGTTTTTCTTTATTTCACGACGAGTATCAGAGATAAACTCGGAGAAATAATCATCATGTCTCCACCGTCAAGACGGCTTCAAACAAAACCTGTGATAACATGTTTAAAGACTTTTCTAATTTCTTACAGTCTCATATTTTGGGTAAGTTTTTTTTGCATCTTATAAACTGACGCCGAGGTAACAATGGGCTAAGTTAGCGTTGGTGCCAACATGACACGGATCAACAAAGGAGTTATGGTCAACGCCGGAAAAATGGCTATTGATGCGAGTAGGAAAAATTACCAGTCGTAATTAAATGTTTCCATAAACCTCATTTGATGGTAAACAACTGTTTCAACGACGCCACCACCCTTTGTAGAATGTAGTTAGGTTACTTACTTTGCCTAGTTAACGAAAACAGTTTTTTTAATAAAATTTATATTGGAGACGTTGATTTGGCAAAACAAAATCATCATGTTTTTAGGCTTTGTGATTTTTATCATTCGATGATTGTAAGCGCTTTCCCTCATTAGTGTTTAATCCGTGTTGGACTAGTTTACGCAGTCGAAGTACCAGATGTTGTCAACACCACCACGTTGTACCAGGTTACAACCAACTAAAAAGAGTAACTTGTTTTAGAACACCATGCAAGTAGTCATCCCTAATATGGTATTTGTTTGTCGTTTGTTTAAACACATTTCGCGTGGCTTTGCCATATTACGTTTTGCCAACTCTTTGCAACTATGGCTGTGATTTAATTAGCTTGAGATCTGTTTGTCATGTTTCTTTCCATGACTACTGAATATAAGAGGTGCATTTACTTGGTTCAAAGTTCACGCCAACACTGTTCTTTATGACAGCAAAGATACATGTTGATTAGTATTTTTCATGGCTCAGGGCACTAATGAGTTTTGTACTAACTAATGGTCAGCTTAGGTGATGCATGGAGGGTGAAAGACAGAGCTGATGAAACTGAACCCTATTGGTTGCTGGGGGGCATGTTTACTTCTTACTGCCTTAGGAACCTGTTTACAGGCTAGTGTGAAAACCTCAAAGCTTTCTGAGATATGGCCCCTGTCCTGGCTACCAGTAAGTGCTTCACTACACAATGTAATTGATAGGTCTACCTGAGGTGTATAATTAGGATGGTAGTCTGAGCCGTAAATCTTGGCTTTTGTGTCACAGAAATAGCCCAAACCTCTGAAACATCTCTTCTCGGACCCTGCATTAAGTATGTTGCTGACTGACCATGCTTTATCTTAGTTCACAGGGGTGATCCTACTGGCTGTTGGAGTATGGGGGAAGGTGAATATGGAAGCCTTTATCTCCCTGGCCTCTGACACTAGCACCAACGCGCCATATGTCCTCATAGGAACTGGGGCCATTATTGTTATCTTTGGCCTGTTTGGTTGCTTTGCTACATGCCGCGGTAGCCCGTGGATGTTGAAGCTGGTGAGGGCTGCATTTTGTATTCAAAACATCATCTTGGGTTGTTTCTACTTTGTCGTTGTGATAACAGTTTGACCGCCTGTATGTGTTTGTATTCCTTTGCCTTCAGTATGCCATGTTCCTGACTTTAGTGTTCCTTGCTGAGCTTGTGGCAGGAGTTTCTGGCTTCATATTCCGGCACGAGGTGAGAAATTGGCACACAATTAACAATACACCACCTAACCATTTGGCCACAACACAAACAAACCCAAATGTCCATGTCCTGCAGATCAAGGCTATTATATATAAGGCTTATGGAGAGGCTGAGAAGAACTACAATATGAATGACACCAGAAGCATTGCAGTAGACACTATTCAGAGGACTGTAAGTACATCTCAAATCCAAGCCATACTTTACTTTTAAAGGACTTATTTGTTTGGGAAAGCCACAGAAATGTGCTTCTGGAACAGGTTTTGAACGGATGGCTACCTGACATCCATTTCAAGACCCCAGCTGAATAAAAGTTGTTATCCAGATAGATACGTTTATCTCATCCTATATTATCTTTTATACATGTTGAACTTGACAGTAATTATATTTTTGTATAATAGCCCATCAGACACTGATTTATATGATATAAATTTTTTGCCATGTGCACGTTTGTGCAGTTGCAATGCTGTGGGACGCAGAACTATACAGACTGGATCGAGACAGATTACTTCAAACAAAACGGCATTCCTAAAAGCTGTTGTAAGCCACTTGCTGACTGCACCTCTGAGACTGTCAAAGATCCTACCAAATTCGCAACGGAGGTCTTTGATAAGGTGAGTGCTCTGCCATTTGAGACACTTTTCAATATTGTGATATCCAACAGTCTAGCATTGAAATGGTTGTATTACTGCAGTGGCACAAAATGATCATATATATAAATGCACATACATTTCCGTCCTCATGTTTAGGGCTGTGTCGCCCTGGTGTCCTCTGTGATGGAATCCAATCTCGGAATAATTGCAGGAATATCTTTTGGAATAGCATTTTTCCAGGTAACAAAATGAACACTAGAGCTAAATAAATGAAAATAGTCTTGTTTACAATGTGGTAATAGTGATTAAATGCATATTGTCTTCATATCTATACTAACACCCTTTATTTCGGATTAGCTCATTGGGATATTTCTGGCCTGCTGCTTGTCTCGATACATCACCAACAACCAGTATGAGATGGTCTAGCTGTGCCCTTCCACAGGTAATACCCAGCCCTGGGGTTATAGGCTCACTGTAGGGTCCATATCCTTCTATTTGAACTCTATATATCTAGAGCTTATCTAACAATCGGAAACAGAATTAGTATTGCAACACTGTCTAAAACTACTTAGCACATCTCCTGAAGTTAAAACTAAGTACGAATTGTCTGTTAAGGACATTTTAAAGAATGATGTGGGATTGTTTTGTTATGTGGGTCCTGCATTGTGGTGAGGTCAAATGTCACTGAAATATCCAATCCTGTTGCACTCAAGGGCATGTTGGCTACTACAGACATCTGATATGTCATCTTTTTTTTATTTTAGGCTATTGATGAGCAGATCACGGTGCAAATTGACTCAAAGGGAACTTACATTGTTTTAATCTGTCATGTGTATTATTAGTTATGTATGTCTTTTATAGGACATTGTTGCTGCTTTTTAGATTTTGACCTTCCGATTGCAACCAGACAGGAGGAACAAAGTGAATGGACATCATGAGGGATACCCATTGTCTTCTTCAGAAGTTTAGTAATTTAGCTTGTTAATACATTTGTCCTGAGCTTGAATAGTGGTTTATTTGATTCCTTGACTAGTGTTCCTTTGATTCACGTATAAACTCCAAAACAATGTGATCTAAGTATGTCAGTATGCATAACAATTGTAGTTGGCTCATACAAAGTGTGAACAGCTATACATTTTGCAGCTCTTGTTAGTAATGGCTATCCTCTGATATTGTTGTGAATGGGCATTTTGTGTGTATGCATGATATTTTATATGGCATTAAAATGGTAAGAGGGCACTGTTTAGACCACCAAAACATTACAGGAAGTTGGTCTTGGTGTATTTGAACATCGGGTACAACCACAAATGTATTTCCATTGAAATTGAAAAAATATATGTTTAAAGATGTTCTGAAATAGTGTGTATATTCTGGAGGAAAGTAATGCACCATGTTTTTTGTAATATGTCACTCAGCATTCCCAGTCGTTTTGCATTGCTGTCTATGTTGATCATATCTCAATACATTATTCATATAACCTACTTTTCATCAGTTAATCATCAGTGTTAATTGTTTTGTGTTCATTTGTGGAAACAGCATGTGAAATACTTGAAAAAAATAAAGATGTTTAATGTTCATACATTTTTTTGTTACTTTTTTTCGCACGCTTTGCCTTTAAACAAACTAAATGTACCCTAAATATTAAGTGGCACCAAACACCTAAACCTCTTAAGTTTATAACCATAAAGGGTTTATACTCATAAATTGCTAAATATAGCAATCTTATTAATAGATTAGAATAAAAGTAATTAAATGCAGTGAACAAAAGTGAAACACTAACATAAACTGCAGTTTAGAAGCTTCATACTAAAAATACTCTAGGTGGCAGTATTGACTGCACACAAATAAATATTTTGTGAGGTAGAATACAGATTCAAATTTTTGTAAATTAACGCTGTTCCTCGAAAAACGCAATATTTGTCAAAATTAGATTACACGGTATGCTATGTGGATGAAACCGTGACAGTATCCATATTGTTAAATCGTATGGAAGTGGCTACGCAGACAAATCCACAAAGCATCGCTTGACAGACACGCATACCCTAATGTGATCTCTAATTGGTCTTTATCGTTGTCGCTCAGTCCATGATCACGCCTTCTTCTCTAGGAAAGGAAGAGGGCGTGTTTAGCCACCCGGCTTTGCCACTATAAAAGCTCACGGTTCTTTGCAATAGGTTGAGGAAGTCCATACTTTTCTTCCAGGCAGATGGAGATAGAAGCCTGAGTTGCTTACGTTTTGGAATTGGTTTTCATCTGCTCATCATCTAAACGTTTGCTCAGGTTTCCATCTGATTCAGGTCAGTAACCTTTTTCCGACCTATTTCCTCTGTAAAAGGGCAAGGTCAAATGAATGCCAGAAATTACTAATATAAATTAAATGCGAAATGTCGTAGTTAATATAATTGAAGGCACCTACGTTGAAGTAATAACATTAAGTATGTTTATCTGATTTTGATTCGCAATCTATAAACCGATGACTGGCAGGAAGAGATGCGGTAGCAAGCCAGGTTAAGCCTTTAAGCTCCGTTATGAAGAGCCTTCTAGTCGGCTAATGCAGCAATTTCAGGGCTCCTCGTACAATATTGTCATGCAACTATTGTTCATCAGAATTATTCTTTGTGAATGAAGGCAGTGCCTGAGCGTCTTGCAGCGCGTTTAATATTTATGGCCTACAATGTTAGCATTTGCCAGGGAACCATGTTCGTCAGTCGACCTCGATGCACATGGGTTATTGTTTGATTAAAATGTTACAATTCTGACATCCATGTTCTCCTACCCTAACGATCTTCACTTCCATCTTACAGATGTGAATTTGAATCGACAAGCCTATCCACCAAGGAACACTGCCTGACTCCACCTGTTTATTTCGAAACTCAAGTAAACGTAAAGCCTTCACAATGATGCAGATTAGCAACGACACCGTGAGCAATAAGCACTCCCTCATCAACGTGATGCACCGCTTCATCGCAGCAGCCAACAACATGGACGAGACCATTATGGTGCCAAGCCTCCTGCGGGATGTGCCGTTGGAGGAGCAGCAAGTGAGCCATCCCCCAGAGGTGGTGGAAAACAACAACGAGCCTTTTCCCAACAAGCAGAGGGACATGTACGAGCACTACCTCCTGCTGAAGTCTATCAAAAACGACATGGAATGGGGCCTAATTAAGAGGGAGATAAGTGGTGGGGCCAGTTTCCTGGAAATGGCAGTCAAGCAAGAGGAGCAGCAGCCTGTGACAGGGGGGCTCCCTGGTGAAGAGGGCTCAGACCTGGAGGACCAGTTCCACTACCATCTTAGAGGGTTGTTTGGTGTCCTGTCTAAACTCACAGTGCAGGCAGACCACCTCACTAACCGCTACAAGAGAGAAATTGGAGGTGGCAACTTCATGAGATAGGAGCCACAATTGGATTCTATATGGACTGCTTGACTTGCAAGCGTGGGATGCACTGTCATGGGAGGCCTCACACTCCTAATGGAAGATGTCTGAGCAGGGCAGTGTGAGCTGACCAGAACTACCTTGTGACTTCTCAATCCTGTCTGAGCAGTGTCCCCATCTCCCCCCCCCCCCCCCCCTCCTCCTCCTCTTCTCTCTCTCTTCCCCCCCCCCCCCTCTTTCTGAAAGCTCTGCTAATCATCACTGTAAACCAATCTGATTGATACCTACACATGGCCCTCAACGTGTGAAGGCAATGAAGTCAAACTGTTATGCAGTGTTTGGTATGCTCTATTAAAACTGTTTGCAGAGCTTTGAGTATAGTTTTAATTGTGGCTCTGGTACATGTGAGTTGACATTTCACTACTCAGAATTGAAGTGGTTCTTTGTTGGAGCTGTGTCTTGTCTGTAAAGTAACTGTTTCTAACTGTAGGAGAATTTGGAATGCTGGTTATTCTGTCCCTCCTTGACATTAAGGACTTGGGCTGTTCAAGGGCCTAGATTTTTTTAAATGAATACTACGCACCACTCCTGGTACAGTTTTTATTTCAGCCCTTCTGTAGGTTCACGTCTGAATATCAAAAAATAAACAAGGTCTATTAATGCTACTTTCATTTCTGTGTATTGTCACTTGAGTATTTGAACTTTTTATATTAAGCAGAGATGCAGTAAACACAGAATAAAGACTTCAAACACATTTTCTATGTACTTTGTTTGTCCTGACAATGAATGGATATAACTAGTGGTCAAGCTTCAGCCTGGGTGTGTCTCTTTACTGTATCACATTAGGCCCCCTTGGTTGAAAAGACTCAGTTTGTTCTTACTACTGAGGAATGTGGAGTGCCGTGATAAAACATGCTTTAACGTGTTAACTGTTATATAAACATGCTGCACTTACCAAAGTATGGTAGGTGTATGCAAGTTAAGTGATGCATTTGGGAGTTCTCTTGCTTTTCTAGAGGTGATCTGGAACAATATCTGAATGCAGGTTCTCTGACATTAAGGAGGTTCTGTGCTCATGAACCATAAATGGGGACTTTTTGAGAATACATCACCTTTGAACAGAAACAATATTTTGAAGAGGACCAACTTTATGCAAGAATGTTGTTTGGTGTTTATTGTGGTGAGACAGCAAGCCGTTGACCTGCCAAATGTTCGTTTGGCAAGACCCAATTCTTAACCAACACTCATTATTCAATACAAAAATACTGATAACACAAATATATAAATGGTGGGCCTTGTTTGAAACCCTTTCTCTATCAGAAATCAGACACATATTATTCATTGGGATTCAGCCAATATCACCCACTCCCACCTACATCACTCTCTCAACCCCTCCCCTTAGCAACAGCTCCACCAACATTAGCCAATGGGGTAACAAAGCTTTTTTCTCTCAAAGGCGCTGCAGTGATTAAGAGATTGCAAAGTGGTAGAGGACGTACAGAGGGACCAGAGGACACTTGGGGTGAAAGAGCCATGCTCCCAGAGCTGCTCTGACCCAACTCAGAAGTGGAGCTAGTATTGTGTAAGGCTGTGTCTATCCTCTGCCCTCAGATTTCCTTTTGCAATGACCCATAGGAGATGACTGTAAATCATCACTGTAGATAAATTGGTCAACCCTTCAGCCCAGTCAAGTGAAATGGGTCAACCACTGATGGGGGGATGCTGACAGCTGGTAAGGCTGTGTATGAATAGTAATTCCGTTTTCTACATGTTATCCCCAGATTGATACTGCTTCAGAGACTAAATTGCATGTTAGAAAGACAAATTGAAGACTTACAGTATTGTGATACACAAGATTGGGTTGATAATTAAATGAGCCTTTTGTCTATTCTGGAAGAGCAGAAATCTGCTAAGTGAAATCATAATTGCTCATAAATCTGTCATAAGAGTCTGACTTCAAGAAAATGACTACAAAGCCTGAAGGAAGATATCAGTCTTTCCTGGAGAACATCAGATACTTGTGCATGTTTAACTTTTTAGGATGACCTTAAGTTACTTGATACATAGACTGGGATCTCACATGTAGCCAAGGAGATCTGAGTTTAAACATTTACTCAGATATGAGTTAAGGTTTCATTTTGGTCATAAAATTGAATTATTATGTACCAATGTCCAGTCATGATTGAAAAACACAGGACTATATTTCTTGTCATGAGAGAGACCTTGGAACAAGCTGAATCACCATGTCTTTGACACTAGGGTGTCAGGGTAAGTCATTTGCCAATCTTCCTAAGGGGTGAAATGCAGTGTGTGTGTGTGTGTGTGTGTGGGGGGGGGGGGGCTGGGGCTGTGGATCAAGCTGGTGACACCGAACCTGGGACATGTGGAAGTGTTGAAAGACCCCCAGGGTTCTGTGATTGGTCAACCTGTGTGTCTCGAGGCGCAGCCCACTGTCGGACTGCGTGATCACTGAAACAAGACAGGGCGAACAAGTTCAGACAGCCAGGCCTTCTCAGCCAGCTGCCCTGGACATCCATGCCTGCTATGCCTTATTGGCACTACTAGCTGATGGAGTGTTGCACAATGGCTGTAACACTCTCAGCTGGCATGGGCAAGACGTGGCAACTGTGACCAAAGTTGGTCAGATAGTGATCTTTATATTTTCAGACAGCTGGAAAGCTAAATCGATATGGATGTGTTAATAATAGCAGTATATAGATTTTGCAATTATAAACCAGAGGTTGCAGATAGTACGGATCATAGATTAAACGTTAGGTCCGCCACACCTGTAGTCTTTTCTCTTTTTATCATTCAAGTTGATCTCCACCTATCTGTGCCAACAGAGCTGCTCCAAGTTCCAACATTAGCATGCGCGTTTGCTCCAATTCCTGGCACGTTTTAATGAATAATTCACATTCACAGAGAAGTAGATACAATAAACTTTCCTGGTTTTGAATATCATTCATCAGCAAAATTCTCCTTTGTGGAGAATATGTTAACTAGTTGTTCTAAATCACATGTCAGGGAAAGAGTAGTCTGATTTGATAAACAAGCAAGTAAACAAGTCAGTCTCAAGTTTAACTTGCTGTTTACGGTTCCTGTGGACTGTAACGTATACTGCCAGCCTTTCTGGCTTCTTGTGTGTCGGCATGCTGTCGGTGTTGCTAAGTGCTAACCCAACGTAAAATCAGCTGGTTTTCAAGCCGGTGACTCTCATGCCACGGCCTGTGGCTAACTCTTTACAATACTCTGCCTTGTATTGGACTAACTAATGAGGATCAGCATGCTTTATCAAGTCATTACCAACAATTCTGAAAGAGGGAGCATCTAGGCAGCAGAGGAGCAAGCTTTTACAAAAATGGTTGTTATTTGCATCGCACCATGAGAGTGAAGTCCTTTTCAGGAAGTCACATCTCCAGGTTATTAACCTGGTTATTAACTTGGTTGATAGCTGTATAAAGTGGAATTGCCCTTGAGCTAGACATGTAGAACAATTAAACCATGTGAATCTTAATGTAAGAAATGGACAGCTGAATTCTTTATTTTTTTATATGACAACTGAAAGAAGATATTGCAATCTATTACAATGCTTTTGATTTAATCCAATAATGATTTGACATTAAGCCAATGTCAATTAAAACAAAGACCTTTTCTAAATGTTCAACAATCAATGAATGCAAAAACCAATCAAATACTTTGCATCATAAAATATTCAATGACTTATTTTTGGCTGAATACAAGACTTCAGAGCCATGATGATCTCTGAAGTTGAATGAATGACATATTGCCCTAATCAGTCAAAACTTGTCTATATGGGAATGTTTCAGGTCACTCTCACTCAGATAAAAAAAAACATATCTATTGTCTTGGCAGCCTTGGCTGCAGCTGCAGGGCCCGGGAACACCATGTTCCCCATTAGTACAGATGCTTTCCCACAGAGGCTGAACCCAGTGAGCTCCTTCAGCGCTCACATAGCCTGCCCTCCTCCTCCTTCTGTCCCTCCTCCCTCTCCGCCTCTGATAGGAGCTTGGCAGGACCAAGCCCTCTTGCTCATTTGCTCATCGCTAACACTGGCTCAGTTTGCTTTGTGTGTTTTTGTGTTACTGGTGGGTGAAATCAGATCGCCTACGTCAAACGCTAAACCATGACTTTCTGTGGGTTTCTTGAGTTTCTTGTCTGTGGACAATGTTCAAATCAAATCAGTGGTGATAAAGCCTATTCAGGGCTAAACCCTTGATAGTTGCTTTAAGTGAATTTAGTCTCAGATTTATCTGATTTTCACCAGGGGACAAAGGCCCCATCCGGATCTGTCTTCAGCAGCACGCACATGAACATGTCACCCTGTAGTTACTCTCAGACCGGGAGGCTTGGCCTTCTATGCTTTTCACAAAGCATTTCTGATCAGTACGCCCGCACCGTGCAGAACATACAGGCGTGGAATGTTGGAGGTTATGTAAGAGGCAAGGGGGTGTGGATCTCAGCTGGAGCTGCTTCCAGCTTGATACAGGCTGTCTCTTAGGCTGCCCTTGTCTGCTCGCACACACTGAGGACATAGACTGCAACTCTATCAGGACCATCTATATAGGTCAGTTGAGGCTCCTGTTTCTCAGTCATTGTGCATCCACATTACCCCCCCCCCCCCCCCCCCCCCCTCTAAATCAGCCCCATAGGCCACCGTCTGTGAAGTCAAAAAGCTCCAGAAAAGCCGGTTTTGTAATTCAACTGAAGCACTGGTGTCATCTTCCTAGGGGTTATCTCTGCGGGCCGTACACCTTTAACACAAACGCTTTTGTTTCCTCCAGGAGTCTGTTAACAATAATTGTCTGTTAGGTCAGTGATAACCATCAGTTTTGCTCTCCCTTTTAACCCTGCTCTGGAGATGCTCTGTGCTCATGGATAGAGCCAGTGGACACAGCCAGATGATGAGCTTGGTTCTCAGCAGGTCGGTACTCGTCTCCATCCCCTGCAGAACCATTTCATTGAATCTAGTCTGCATGACCGGACCAAGATAATGGCACCGGCTGTATTTGTCAGTGTGTAATGACCATGTCAGCACTTCCATAATGGGGTCTATATGATCAAAATTGTCATTGGAGATGACAGATTTACCTTCACACATGGGAAATCCCATGTATAGAAATTGTAATAGGTCTTTACAGTATAACCAAATTGTCTCAAATGTAGAAAGACCCTTATGGATCGGTTAGGTTTCATAAAAAGGGTAAAGTGTATTTCCAAAATCAGCTCATGTAATTTCAATACAGTCTACAACACAGACATTTGCAAAAAAGAAAACCCTGTTATTTCTCAATCACACAATCAATGAGTGAAAGGCAAAATGAAAAAGAAAAGTTCAGAGTAATACGAATATGACCAATGACCTTAAGGTGTTGTAAAGATGTCTAGACTACAGAGACATAGACTGCCTGCTGTACACGTGCACACACATCCAAGTGTCTGGCCAAGGTCTTTCAATCACAGTATGATCTGTGGCAATGCTCAACAGTTTGACTCAACAGTCACTGTCCTGTTATATTTAGCCGTGAGGAGCTCAGAAAATGTGTTCCCGACACAAGACTGCAGAGTCAAACATAGCATTGGATTAAAGTCCACTGTAGGCTCTGTTAGGTTATTAATACCTACCTGGCAGACGCTACAGTAATTTACGGGCAGATAAATGACGGTCTCTTTTTTATATTACTCAGCATGTTAGCTGAGGTCAGGCTCAGTGAATGGTAGGCAGACATTTTGAAGTTGGCCTGAGTAGCCATTTCTAAAATAAATTAACAACATAAAAATGGGACTTGGATAGTGATAGAGAATGACCCCTGGGGAACCAACTGAAAGGACATGTTTAATAATGATCCACTTTGTCCTCAACTCTCTTATTGCAAACAAAAGCGTTCAAAGGAACCCACATTGCACTTTCATAGTCGCATTTCTGTAGCTGCATGAGAAAGTACTGAAAATGTCTGAGAAAACAAGAGAACAACATAGAATCTTGACTACATTGTCAGATTAGGCATGTTTAAGATTCTGGTCAACACTCAAGTCAAAGTGTTTTTTCAAATGAAAACGGATAAAAAGGAAGAATCTGGCTCAGCCAAGCACAGGAGACCTCCCCTTTGCAAGGTTTCCAAAGTGACTGTTACATAACCAAAACCAAGGGTTGGTAAAGGGCAAACAGATAATATACAACCTACAAAAACACC
This sequence comes from Hypomesus transpacificus, assembly GCF_021917145.1. NCBI lineage: Eukaryota > Metazoa > Chordata > Actinopteri > Osmeriformes > Osmeridae > Hypomesus > Hypomesus transpacificus. Next base: position 9,659,860 of record NC_061060.1, read on the forward strand.
TGAAAAAGTAGGCAATCAGAATGGAGTGCTCATGTTCAAAACTCTTGCATGAGGGAAACCTAGAGCTGAATAAAAAAACTTGTGTTGTTATTGACCATTCATTTGACATATCTGAAAAAAGCTCAAAATGGGTTGTTATGTGATATTATCGTTCGGCAAAATTAGAGTTTGGGTTATTTCTCACCTTTTATTTTACATTTAATTTGATAAGGCATCCTATTTTATTATTATCTGCTGCATTGCTGAAAGCAACGTATTAGTTCAAGCATGGGGTTGGGGTTTCTGTGACAATGACCTGACAGTACTTTTTACATTACTCAGTATGTTGGAACTTCAAGTTATTAGAATGAATTAGGAAACCTCTGAGCTGCAAAGAAAGGATGTTGGTTTGAGCAATCACACCATGTGCACTGGTGTCTGTCTATTCTTCATGTTCTTTCGTGTCGACAGGGTTGCATATGAACAATGTAAAAACTCAGCACTTTTTTCTCTTCACCCTTTTTGAATTCAGTCATTCAGGGTCTTGTAGAGACTTGCCCTCAATTTGAACCAATCAGCGAGCCTAACTCCAGAATAGTAAGCCAATGAGCTCTAGAGGATCCCAGGGGCTTGGTGAAGGGGAGGTTCTGAAGTCTTAAATCCATATACACTGTGATGTCATGGTACTCCCTTTCCAGGACTTAACAGTCAGCCATGCAGACCAACCCAGTTGAACCCAGTGAAGTCCTTTGAACAAGCACTATTTCTGGAATTCAACAAACACACTTTTGTCAGCACAAAAAGATGCAGTCAGTTTAAAAAGAATTCCAGTTATGAAATGGTTTGTAACAAGAGACTAATTTGGTGAATAAAAATTAAAATGTAAGTTAATTTAAAAAGCTAAATTGCATTCATACATTTCACTCTAATCAAATAGGTAGAATGTTTGTGCAGCTACGATAAGGTGATGGGCTTTGCATCGCAACTCACACAGACGGCTCAGCAAATGACTGAACTGCAGTAACCTCAGGGGGCCAGCATGCTCTACAATGAACAGTCCTGCTGTACTATGGGGCCCAGTAAGGGGTTCTGTCAGAATGCTACTGTGTCATGTTACAGCCTGCACATACTGTATGTTAAAAATGTACAGCACATACAAATCCTAAGAGGTAACTTCTCAAGTTAATTGTCATTGCTTTTTTAACTCCTTGTCTCTCTCTCCAGCAGCAGGTGGATTTTCAGTCTATATTAAAATCTGTTGTTCTCATGGTTTATTGATAGTAGATCAATTTCCCTTGGTACTGCATTACATTCTCGGATATCTGATCAGGATGCTTCGAAGTCTGTGAAAGAATCCTGGGTCCTGAGAGAAACACATAATGGCACAAAGAAATATCCAGCAGGGGTAACACCCTGCCAGCTGGTGTGTGTTGGCAAACATCCCAGGTTAACTGACAAATACCTGGGAACTTTCTGCCAGGAGTAGATCAGGGAGAGTGACCAGACTAGACTAAACGACTTCCTGAATAGATTTCATTTTCTTATCAGTGGGCATGATAAAATAGTCTCTGTTTCCCCATGCACCAATGCACCCAAGTTCAGAGTAATCATGGCCTGCAAGGTAATGTTGGGAGTAATTTAACCAGGAATAGCTTAATCTTTGTTTTGGAAACCTCATGTAGAGATCAGTTAGGGGAATTTCCTTTTGTGGAGCCATCTTTCCTCCCAAGGCACTATTTTGGTTGCTTCGCAGTGACCACATGCCATCTGCTGGATTCTGGATCTATTTACAGTTAGAATTTCCCTCCTAATGGCCATTGGGCGTTTTGAGATTACATTAAAAGTTTTAAACAAGATGATCACAAAATATTAGCCAACAATAAGCTTGTTCACTTGCTCGCAATTATTTCAGGAATATTTATCAAGAGTAAAATTTAGTGTATTAATTAACTGCATATTAGACCTGGTCTCTGGCAATATCAATAACCTTGCCACATGAATGTGTACGCACAGCCGAACATTTCTTCCATCCGAACAACCTGTTTTTCTGTGGAAAATTAGATGGTGGTTCCCTCGAAGGGTGGATTTCATGGAAGCCTTATCACTGCAAGCTCATGTATTCAGCAGGACCTCCAAAAATAACCTCCAAAAATAGATTATGTATTTTCTGTCCAACTGCGGTTTATGAGTACAGTTTATGTTAACTACCACAGCAGTTGGTCTGAGCAATTCAAAATGACATCATTATCTAAAATTGCTTTTATCAGTCGTCCCAAGGGCTGTTAAAACAAGCCTTTCCGGTGAAGCATGACATAATGATCCTACATTAGATAAAACACTGACATCATGTTGACAATCAAGTTTCAAATTAATATTAGTACCCTACTGATATCGCAATCACACGTAATGCCTGCTATACATTACAGTGCGAACTGTTAATATGGGGAAAAAAATAGTTAAATAACATTGAAAAATACATAAAACAGCAAAAGGAGAAGTTTACAAAATTTTGAAATTTATATGTTAGAAGTCAAAAATCAATGCTTCACAATCATGCTTTATTCTGGTTGATATCTAAAAGGTTATCCTGTTTTAAACAGTACTCACACAAGCAGCTCTGTCCTTTACGAGTCTTGATGTTTAGCCATTTTCATCATAGGTAATGAAACTATACTCTTTCTTTACATTTCTTTCTCTTCATCTTAAATAGCATTTATTGGTTTTTAACTTCAAACAAAAACTTCATTGATTGTCAACACAAAATCTATCTTAGCACCAGTACAATAAAACTGTACTTTTGCCTTTTAAAATACTGTCTGCAATGAAAAACAACACACCTCAGGATCAAGAAGTCCTTAATAGTTACATTTCAAAATGAAGCACCAACCATACAAAGCAAATTCCATCAATAGTCTCAGGTACATAAGAGGTCAAATATATTAATGACTATTAAATTAAGCACAAAAAACAAACATCGTAAATAAAAACACGCGCGCGACAAAGCACGGTGGAACTGAGGGACGGCCAAGAGTTGCAGTGAGAGGACATCCGCTCTGTTTGTCCCTCCTCAGACTGTTCTGCAGCATAGTGGAGGTTCGTCTCCCAACATTCTACATCATTTCCATTACAGGGAGTGGGCCGTTGAGGAGCGGAAAAAAACAAAATACAGTGAGATCTTTCCAATCTGCTGCGATCTGTAAACACATTTGTTTTCAATTTCCTCACGATAAATCTGTTCAAAATCTAAATGAAGAGTTTAAGCTAGGTGGGTAAAGGATAGACACACAGCAAAATTAACAGACAAGAAACAGTCAATTACACATCCATCCACTGGTGAATTTGAGAATATTCTGTGACATTCCAGGTGGAATGCTGGAAACAGGGACTTGTAGGTTGTGAGATGGCCAGATGTGTTTGTGTTAGGGAAGAAGGGTATATGTGCCATAGTCTCTCCTCTGTCGGCCTTTGGGTCCCAGGTTTAAGGGAGGAACCATCTGGCCCAGTGGCCTTCCTGCCTGCTTCTGTTAGCTGGCCATAAGCTTCTTAGCTGCACGCAAGAGTTCACCAAGATAAAAGCCTTGGATTATCTCCAACCGAAAATATTCACTTTCCCTCAGGAACAAACAAACGGAACAAAACCAAAAAGGCCTAAATGTAATTCATTCCTTGCCACAAGACTACATCTCAACCAAATGCTTTTACCCTGATGGCAAGATATACATATATAACTACAATGCTATACATCATCATAAAAAATAAAAAAAATGCTTTCAGAACAGTTCTCGGGGACTGAAAAATCCCAACTGATAGGATCCTGAAAGTTTCTTTCCAGGTCTAAGCACTCCCACCTGCTCATGTTGTTGTGGCCTCTATTCTCAAGCAGCAGGGTCCAAGGTCCTTTCTGAGACCTGCTCCTCCTCGTGACGCAGGTGGAGAGCAGTTTTAAGCCACGCCCCTCACTGCAATGGACGGCTCCACATCTGGGGGTGGGTAGGGTGGAGGGAAACAGTAATGTGGTGTTGAAGGTGGGAGTGTGGGGGCTACCGGTGGCATTGCCTGGTTTTGTCCTTCCCTCCCTCCTCCCCTTCATCTTCCTCGTGTAGGACGTGGATGGAGGAGCCCAGAAGACCCTGGAGCTCCAGAACACAGCGCACCAGCTCCACAGAGCCCTCCCTCTCCTCCCCATCCTCTCCCTCCTCCTCCTGCCCCTCTATGGAGTCTCTCGGGGGCTGCGCAGGGGCTGAGGTCACCTGGCTGACTGACACCTGTCTACGCAGCTCCGCTCGGGCCAGGCTCACCACCTCAAAGTGCGGGTACCGTGCCCGGAATATTCTCGGAGACATCTTCAGACGCTTGAGGACGTCCGCCAACAGGAACCAATTGCAAAATCTGTAGTCGCCAAACAACAAACCATGTTAGTTTGTTTTCTGAGCACAGACACTAAAATAGTGTGAATTATTGTGTGTTGCAAACTTACCCCTGGGTTAATGACACCTGGACATGGTAGCAGGGTAACAGGGGCTCTGAGGAGAACTCAAACAGGAGGCAGTCTCTCTCCTTCCTCCCATCTTTCTCCTCCTGCTCCTCCTTTTCCTCCTGTGAGAGCAGGTAGTCCCAGCAGGCTTCCTGATCAGACTCTGCAAAGACGATCCAGAGATGTGAACTGAGCTGAACTTGCTGCACCTTGTTCCAGCCTAATCCCACATGGGATTAGGACTCCACCTAGCGGACTGTCTACTCAAAACAACACTTCTACCTTCTAGGCTGGCTACGGCAGGGCTGCCCCACCCCACACCTGAGAAGCAGCTGCGCTGTAGGTTTTCACACCAACCCTAGTTCTATATCACCGGAGTCTGCATTTTAACAGCTAATTATCAACATGGGGTGGGTTAGTCTAGTGTTGGAGCAGACACCTAGCAGATACTGGCAGGTACTCAATACAAAATGGTAGTTACATTTACATTTAGTCATATAGCACAGTGGTTCCCAACCCTGGTCCTCAGGGCACCCCTGTCATGCATGTTTAACGGTGTGTGTCCACTACAGCGGAGCGGAGCGTCAGCTTCCAATCCATTTTCAATGAAACCGGCCGCTGTAGTGGACACACACCGTAAGATGTTCCCCTGCTCCAACACACCTGATTCAAATGAATGGTCATAAGCAGGCTTCTACAGAGCTGGATAACGAATCAGGTGTGTTGGAGCAGGGAAACATCTTAAACATGCAGGACTGGGGTGCCCTGAGGATCAGGATGGGAACCACTGATTTAGCAGACACTCTTATCCAGAGCGACTTACAGTAAGTACAGGGACATTCCCCCTGAGGCAAGTAGGGTGCCTTGCCTAAGGACACAACTGCATTTTGCGTGGCCGGGAATCGAACCGGCAACTTTCTGATTAATAGCCCGATTCCCTAACCGCTCAGCCACCTGACCCCCCTAGTTAGTCTCTTACCAAACAGGGAGCTGCTGTAGAAATCCCAGGAAAGACTGGGGTCCTGTTCACTGCGCCCCTCCAGATCTGTGAAGTACTCTGAAGCCCAACCAATAAACACAACTAATCACATTAGACTGCTAGAAACAGGAGATTCGAAACAGGAAACACTAATGTCGCTACCAACAACAGAGTTGAGAAGACTGACAACAGGAGCAAAGCGATCAATATGCAAGGTGCATGTGGTGGAAAAGGAGGTAACCTGATAGGTAACCTTTGAGGAAGGTCTTCATGCTGTGGCTCTGGGCCAGTTTGACGGGGGTCTGTCCAGAGTACGTGGCCAGGGTGAGGTCTGCCCCGTGGTTCAGCAGCATCCACACAACCGGCAGGTTGTCGCTAGCCACTGCGTCATGAATGGGCCTGTGGTAATGCAACGTGGAATGTCATATATATCAGCTTCATTCAAACGAGTCATGTCATTCGCGTAATGCTGCAGTTACCAAACACACTGAAATGGACGTCATTGTTTTTGTCAGTTGGAGAATGGCATTGACAGTAGTAGTTTGGTGTGTGGTCAAATATGCTACCTTACTGGCTTCGATGTCTCAACTGAAAACAAAGAATGGCTACTTCAGAGGGATGTTATCTACGCCAGCACTAGAGATAAGTCCCATATTTTTAAGACCTAAAGAACCACCCTACAGAAAAGCCCCTGTCAGGCCTTCATGTGGCACACAGTCTGACATGCACAGGCACTTTGGCAAACGAGAACGGGTATCAAACACATGCAACCACAGCGTGACATCTGGAGTGGCGTTGCTCTGTGAGCGGTGACGCCCGACTACATTGTCTACACATGACTCGCATAAGCTTGTGCGCAGAGATCCGATGTTGTAGTTTCATGCCCAGAGGAAAGACAGGAGCTCTTGGCTGGATGCACCGCACGGTGGAGACACATTTCTCAGACCAACGGTAAGGGTACATTTGGCCCAGCCCTGTCACGAGGCCCACCTCGTTCCGTCCTGAGCACTGCAGTTGACGTCGGCTCCGTGCTCCAGCAGCACCTGGACGATCTGGCTCCACCCTCGGCTGCACGCCTCGTGGAGGGCGGTGTACCCGGCGTTGTCACGGCGATTCACTTCTCGCACGTCCTTCTCGAGGCAATACAGCACTACATCCTGGAGTAGAGAGAAAGTGCACGTAAGCCAAAAAAAAACATCTACAAACCATAACACTTCAGACAAATACCCATACACTTAATACAAAATACAAACAGTTTCAGTATGAAGGGAGGTTGAGCAGGTGTTGCGTGAGGTTGAAAGAGCATGCCGCCTGCCACACGGGGGCATGAGCTGCAGTACCTGGTAACCCAATCGGGCGGCTCGCTGGAGCAGAGTTTCTCCGGCGTTCTTATTGACGATCAGTCGACGGACTTCCGGGGGGACGGGCCGACTGGGCGGAGCCTCCGGGGCTCCTCCCTTCACTGACGAGCCTTTCTTATTGTATAGGGGAGAGGGAGAGCCCTTGGGGGTGGCCGGGGGGCCTGCTGGTTTCTTGGCGTCAGGGCTTTCCTCATCCGTAGTGATGAGGGAGGAACGCTTACCCAAGCTGCCACGCTTGGGTTTCAACTGGAGGTAATGAGGATGTTATGTGAGGTGAAGTGTAACAGCAAGAGGCCCCCCATTATAGCTGCCATGAGTCAATAAAGTAGACTAAATAGACGTTGTTACATATGCCACAAGGGGGCAGTAAGAGCTAAAGTTTTCATGTCAGGTTGCGTTTCAAATAAGGACTCGACATGAATGCAAACTTTCTCTCAGCCTGCGAGGGGGCAGCTGAACCTCCTACCTTCTTCTGCTCTTCAGAATCGCACAGGTGCTTGCTTTTGAACTTCCTCTTTCCCGAGGGCTTCTCTGGGGGCTCCGGGGAGACGTCCTTCTCACGGAGGCGGACGGAGCCTGAGCGGGTGAACGGGGGCCGTCTGGGGGTCAGCTCTGGGCTGGCAGAGTGGCAGGTGAGGGAGGCACTGAGGCGCGGGTACATGCCAGTCCTCAAGTCTAGGGCAACAAGGAGAAGGTTAAGAAGAGAGGGGGAGAGGGACATGGAGACATGCTGTAGTATTGCACCTGTGTGATTTCATTCCTAAACCAGACTAAAAACTGTGCTCTCAGAGCCCTAATAGGGCTATATTTATATGTAGACAACTGCTGGAGAAACAAAGGGACCTGGAGGGACCCATATTCATTATCCGAGTCATAGGAACATACAATCTCTCTCAGCTGAAGTAATGCAGGAAGGATATACACCACAAACAACAAAAGGCACGACAAAACAAAAATAATAAGCAACTGGAATAACAGTGCAAGGCCACTGAATTGTTAATGATTAATGACAGAACTCTCGGCCCAAGTTAGAACCACATCTGTAATTACACAAAGTAAGATTCTGCTGTACCTCCTGCAGCTCTGGTTACGTGTCTGGTGGATTCTGGTATGTCCTCCTCCTCTCCGTCCACAACCTTGTCTCTCTCGGTGATGTACTCCCCATTCTGGTACTTCCTGTTTCGGCAGCGCCTCCGTTTCTTGCGCGTGGGAGTCTCTCCCTCTGCGCTCGCTGCAGACTTGGCCTTGCTCTGCTCCGGCAGGGGGTTGGTGCGCGGCCGCCCTCGGGGGCGTCGGACGGGCGGAGCGGGGAGTGTAGGGGGGGGAGGCGGGGGAGGAGGAGAGGGAGTACAAAAGCCCCAGTGGTCCAGCCGGGCCTCGTCAGCCCTCCGTCTGCCCCTCCTCAGTCGGGGGGTGCAGCTCTCTGAGGTCTCTGGCTCCTTGCAGGGTCTGCCGGAGCCGCCGAGAGACTGACTGACTGGAGCCTCGGGGCTCTGGAGGCTGGGAGCTGAGCTGCTGCCAATACCTGTATCAAGACCAATCAAAGTCACGTTCACTTGGAACGCTCTGAGACAAAAGGCCAACAGAACAATCATCAACTGATGGAATCTAGGATTTTTTTTTAAAGAAAAGAATGGGGGGTGCTCGCCACTATGCTGGAATACAACACCCTTTATAGGGAGGCTGATAACACCATGCTCCTAATTCTATCAGCATATCTGACGTGACCAGATTAGTGTCTCTATCTGCATACAATAAACAACTATTACAACTGACAGCCTACAATCGCAGGCAGAGTATTCCATACTCATTTGATGTCACATGACCTGCCCGCTTCCTGGAGTTACCACGGCTGGTTGCCTCTACGACTCTGTCATTTTCCGCCACTTCAAGACATGAACAGCTGACAGACAAGTGTTGAAGTGTGGGGACATGAGAAGGGATGCCAAACGGGAACCCACCTGGCTGGGTGTGGGCGGCCGGCTCCCCGTTGCAGGGGCTGCTCCTCTCTCCGTCTCCACGCTGGGAAGCTTCTTCCTCCACAGACGGTGTCTGCTCCAGCACAGGACTACATGGTTTCTTCTGATGCAACACACAAGGGGCAGGGTGAGAGGACTTATTGAGTCACCCACACGATTGATTCACAAGTCTTTGATGGTGATAAGGAGCATATAGTGAAACTGTGGTGCTTAGTACAAGACATTTGAGACTTGAAAACTTCAAACAATCAGGCCTCTACGAGGATGAATCAATATATGACACATTGATTAGCCGCTCAATATAAGACATGTGATACCTGATATGAATTCCGATTTCCAATAAATAACAGAATATTTCAACAGGCACTGACGAGTACCGTCTCATAATACCTGTAATTTCTAATGGATCTGTGTATATTGATTTCAAGTACTTTTATCATCAGAACATACTGATTCATGACTTACTTTTTTAGGACGCAGAGTTTTCTTGTTGTTTTCATTAGCCTCCTCCTTCTCCTTCGGAGCTGCCGACGCGGCCTTCTTCAGAGGATCTGACGGCGACCTCTGCTTAGCTGGCTTTCTGGGAGTGGCTTTCTTCTGTTTGGTGAGGGCAACTTTAACGTCAGTGCGGGACCCCTCTTTGGGTCCTTTGGTTTTCTTCTCCACCTCGGCTCCAGTCGTGCACTGGCCTGTGAGGATGGACAGAGCGATCCCCTCCAGTTTGGCATGGGGAGAGATCCTGCCAGATTTCACACTCGCCTCCTTCACCAGAACTCCTTCCAACTCCTGGGCCAGTTTGCTCTCCATCCGGTTTCTATTAGCGCTGCTTCCAAAAGCATGGGTGTGGGCAGGACTCTTCGTAGAGACTTGGCTTTCGTTGCGTCCGTTGTGTTTACCCTCGTGACATTTGTTTTCGCTGCTCTTGTCTCTGGACTCGTGTTTCTCAAGCCTGCTCATAGCTAGCGTGTAATCCCCCTGGGAGGACGGGCTTTCTGGTCCGCCGTCCTTGTTCTCCGCAGGACTTCCTGTAGTAGTGGTCTGTCGGCAGAGAGGGTCTCTGCTCTCAGTGTGTGAGCTCGTGGTTTCAGGCTTCCTGGATGCCACTGGTGCTAAATGACAGTACCCCTCGCCTGTCAGAGCAGTTGTCTCCAGAGCTTTCTGCTTTACTATGGACTCAAGATTGGACAAAGGGGACTTGATCCTATCCCATTTGTCATCCTCCATTCTGGACAGGCTTTGATCAGCACTGTGGAATTTGGGACCCTCAGAACCTGTGGAGGCCTTGATCTTTGGGGTTCCTTGCATGACCTTTCTCTGAACAGAAGCCCCTTGGCGAGGAAGGAGGGCTTGTTGCTGCCACAACGGCTTGATGACAGAGGCAGAATATGACGTCGCTGCTTTGCCAGATCCCGGCTTCTGGTGAGAGAATGCATTGGCAGAGCCAGGGAGGGCTGTGCTCAAAGCCCCTTTGGAGGGGCAGCTCTGGTTTACAGCAGGGCTGGTGCTGTTTGGGTGCTTGACCCCATGAACGTGTTGGTTGCCCTTTGTCATAAACGATGGCTTCTTTCCTCTGGTGGGAAGTTGCTCCCCTTGATCAATGATGGAAATAAATTCTTGTTTGGCGAAGGTTTGAAACTCATCGACAAAAGTACCCTTCCCGTCTTTGCTACGTAGGGTGGAAGCAAGAATGGGGCTTGCCACGCCCACATAGGTTCCTGGGAGGTTACTTATGGAGTCTTGTGAGCATCCTTTTGCCCAGGAGGACTTGGATTCTAGGACCTGGGAGTTTGGTGGCCGATTGGTTGGTTTTTGATGGGCACCATTTCTGTGGGTGTTGGGCAAGATCGGGTATGGTGCAGTAGAAGCATAGGTCGTCAGCCTTTTGGAGTTGACAGCATCTTTCTTATGTGACTCGTGAGCGGCCGCCTGATGCTCTGCTGTGGCCACTGCGTTGGGACGTTCGATGACACTTTTTGGACGTTTCGACTTAGCCGACAAGTCAAGAGGCACGTCTCTTGCCTCGACTGGGCAGGAAGCAGTGTTGTCGTCAGTAGCAGATGGACTCTTCAGTTTCAGAAAGCCTGCGGACGTCTTGTCTACGCCACGGTGTGGCGCGGCTTTCTCCACATGGTTCAGCAACCTGCTTTGAGTGGTGCTGCCGGCCTGCGCGGAGCCACAGCAGATGGTGGCGGTGGGAGACAAGGTGATGCGGCTTGGTGGAGCAGGTCCTAATGCTGGGTGTTGTATAGGGAGAGCCATAGTCGCCGAGGCCACCACGGAGGCAATGGTGGATTTATGCTCCCCTGCGGCTTTGGAGCCCTTGCTGCTGGACGTAGAGCTACACTTCAGTTTGGAGGTTGATGTGGCTGCTTTCTTCTCCGGGGTGGGGCCTCGACCCAGAGAGTAGTGATAAGGGAAGGTCCGCAGCAGTGTGGGTCCTCCAGCCCCTGAGCTCTGTGGCTGGGTCTCTTTTTGAAACTGGCTTGCTGTGGCCTCTCTCAAAGCTGCAATCTGACCCAACGCAGGTGGAAGAGTGATTTTGCAGAGCGAAGAAGAGAAGTTAGTAGAAGGAAGAAATGCAACAGACTGACCTGATTTATATATGGTTGAGCGCTGAAACCCAGTAGGAAGACTAATCACTGACTGGGTTACTGTATATGATTTCTTATTTGATGTCACAATGCTGTGACTTGGATTAACTGGGTTTTCTTGGCTGACTTTAGTGTCAGTAGGCCACTGGTGAGCGGGCAAAACTGAAACATCGTCCGCGATGTGTTTGGGGACTTCTGGCACTTTTTCTGCTCTCTTGTTAGAGCTTACAAGGGCAGGGCCGGGCATTGGGGCATTGTTGCATTGCTGAGGGGGAGGAACCTCTGGACAGCGGTTGAAACTGCCAGGTTCTGAACAGGCGTTTGCCATCTTACAGTCTGGAACTGTGGTGGTTTTGTTTTGCTGACTGAGTGGTACATCTCCTCTGAGCTCAGGGGACAACGTCTGAGGGGGATTACCCACCATGCTAGCAGACACTTTCTTCAGAGCACTGGTCTCTCTGCTCACCCTGCCTCCATCCCCTAAATTCATTGGAGTGGGATCCACCTGCGTGACAGGGACAGTTAGACAAGGTCAATGGCCAAGTCAATTCACCCAGATAACAGCCACATCAACTAGAAAGCTGTCTATATAAAGTTGATGTCCATAAAAACGTATTACCTGCATATGCTTTTTTTTCCTTTTTTTAACACAGCATCCCTCAAGTGGAGTTCACATCTGCCTAGACAGGGTCCACCTCATGTGCATACACTGTTGAATACATAAAGACCACATCATGTGAATTGATTATGATTTCCTAATAGCTTTCCAGGCCTTATTTGCAAGATATAGGGTGTGATTCCAACTATCAATGTTATATATGTATATGAAGCGTTGTGCCACTTCAGTAAAACATGTTTTAGTTTTTATATATCGATATATTGACCATATTAAGCTGCTGATAAAAGATGATTACATTTGTGTGAATAGAAGAAGCTTGAGTAAGAGATGTTACAATTTCCTCAAAAAGGGGCCCTATTCAGGAAGGTATAATGAAATGTGGATAGCTGAGGAACAAATTTGTTTTTCTCTTCCTTGTTATTATATTACAACTAGGGAACTAAGATTCTTTCACTCATTCCATATTGCTTTTTGTTGCAATTTAACGTGTCTTTCTGGCAAAAAATGTATGCACTAAAGCTGATCTTCAGACCTCACAAAGGGGAATAAGCACTTCAGTTATATAGCTTCAGTTTCAATGGGAGCTGTCGTCTGTCATCTCTCTCACCACTGTCTGATAGAAATGGTCAGTGACAATGCCAAGATGTTTCTGAGAGGTGAACGACTCAGACCACAGAGCAATATCTGTAACAGGACAGTAAGAACTTGAGGGAGATTAACTGTTCTGGAGATCTCTCTATCAAACTTAATTCAGCCCTCAAAATGTGGGCGGTGTATAGGGAAATGGGTCGATTGCCGAATCGAGCGAAACGTGGATAACAAGTTCCGTTAGAAATATTTAGATACAACTATTAATTTCTGCTGCATGCGCGTCATTTTCCATTTCCAAGCATTCATCATGAGGCAAGCAACTTCGTTGTTGTCTGAAGAGCACATTCGGAGAACTACAAATCCGACGCATCCCGTACACACGTGAAACACTGTGCGAAGTAGACAACCTCACCCGCTAATTAAGGAAATGAGTACAAATACTCCAACACGGACCACAACAACTATGTCTCCGATCCTTCTATAGATTTTTACTGGGCAACTGAAACCGCTGGAGCAACCGGAATAAATCCCTAACGTTACCGACAAACATGAGTGACATTCAAGGTGCGTCGTCTCTCCGCTGGAATCGGCATTACGGACTATTTAGCCCATAGCAGCTCAATGGATGCGAAGAGCGTCTGCATTAATTATCGTATGAAATCATGTTGCTTACAGCTAGTTTGTCTTTGTGCTGCAGATACGTCGCCTTCTCCGCTGAGTATCCTACATCATCGATTCTTCGTCTACACGGATGTAGGCAAATTGGGGAGGGGGGGGTATAAGTCCATACACACGCTTTAGTCAACACAACGCTTTTAAAACAAAGTCAACCCCGCTCTAGTAATGTGACCTACTAATAAGAATAGGATATAGCTTACATATTTAGCAACATTTCAGAAATACATTTAGTATCATCTCTCCCTCAGACTCCAGACTACCGTTACTTGCTCCCGGTCAATTGAACGTGAAGCCCGGAGCCCACATGCACAAAAGAGACGCATTCGAGTGTCAAATCTGCATTTGATGATACAGACTGTACAGTGGGTCAGAGGCACGTCTCTTTATTTCAACATTAAAGGGAATCGACAATTGAGTTTGAATTTGATATCAATGTCCACAACTCCAGGCGTCCACTCGCTCGCGGGAGCTGTTGAGCAGTCACAATGATAGCCATTGACTCTCAGGTGATCAGTCACAACATGAAATGCCAGGACTGACAGGGAAATACATAATCAAAAATGCCATAAAAATTGCTCTAGGTTTTTGAAACAGCGAAAATGCCAAGCACTTATTGCTCAAATTAATGCATGGTGACACAATGTTTGGAGCCAGACTACAGACAAGGCAAATGCTTACATCCTTCATCCGCACTAACACGGGTACTACCAACGTTCACATATTTGCTAATACATCAATCAACATAAATCCATGGAAAAATAGGCTACCAACAAAAACAATTAAATTAATGACCACAATAGTTCACAATATAGGAGACCACGAGGTGGCTCCAATGTCTGTGACGTGCTTTCCTAATTATTGACCTGGCTTAATAAACGAGTTGATTTAAGATGGTATGCCTAGAATTCAGAGGCTGCTCTTGATTGCAAGGGGATATCGAACTTATACTTCTCGTCCTCACACTATGGTTCTACGCTCACACCAATGGCCCAATAAAAGTGCTGAACAACAAACAGGGGGTTAGGAAACAATGAACACTGAACTTATACTGGAACGAGCGCCACTACACAAGAGACCAAACAATATACAACTCCAATGTTGAAAATACCTCACAAATGTCAGATCCCTGCGCAGCAGTCTCCGCGAAGCAGAATGGTCTGCATTACACAGTACTGAGCATGTTTAGGCAGGCTACAGTATTTATCTCCGGTCGTGCGACATAAAACGTTGGTTTGACTCACTCTTTCATCGGCCTTTATCAGAACCGCGTCAGTGCTGAAAGACATTCACGAGCACGACCCGAACCGATTCTTCTCCACCCCAATACTGAATAATTCGAAAGGTAATTAGCAAGCAAGATAATGATGTCAAATGGCATAAACATTTACGAACCCGTTGGGCAGCGAGTCCGTGACCAATGTGTATCACGAGTCAAGCATGATATTCAAGTATTTGCCTCTTGTCCGTTGCTATTCACTAATCTCGACGGTTTTCGGTTCTGAAAGTCTGGGGGGGTTCGTCAAGACAGTCCGTACCGTATCTACAGTCTCTAGTCTGGTGGGAGAGAGGGGCAGAAGGTGGACAGCTAGTTTGGGACTTGTAGTGTTTGGTTACCCACGCCCAGGATATTAAACTGACGAGATGGGAGGAGTAAGGACTGCAGGTACCAGCATGCAACGCAGGACTCCAGCCGCTCAAGGGGAAAGAGGGATCGCAACGGTGCGCTAAACTGAAAAAGCTTATCGAAGTAGCAAAGTAAAAATTGACCTTACCATAATATGGTCTCATAGTTTAAGTGACTGCATCTCTGAATACCCTTAAACAGTAGCCTAAACACATTAATGAAAATAAAGCAGTGAATGACTGTAATGGCATTAGTTGAAGTGGCCAAGACAGTGGGAGAGAGGCATTGGTTCTATTGCAGCGGAATTAACACGAGGGAGCAAAAGCCTAGCGAGTGTCAGAGGGGGGCACTCTCGACTTTCACGTTGTAGGTGTTACAGAGTTCTAGACACTACAACAACGGAAGCTTTATTGAGGATGTATGAATGGAACGTGTTTGTCGCAAATAACCGTCATTGGTTTTAGCAAACATTTTTTCATTGTCAACATAACGCTAAATTGGTGACAAAACAAGCTTATTATATCCTCAAGGTAATTTCAAGGCTTCCCCACCCCTTTACAATCAACACTTTACATACATTATGTTATCAGTTTGGTATAGGCCAATGTTGCCTATGTGTGGATGGCACATGATCAAGGTATGGTTGTCTTAGTTAACAGCATTTCGCTTAAGCCAGGAAATGATATAGGCTACCTAGGCCTGTCGCTGTGTTTGCAGAAGGTGCTGAGGCCCCATGTCCATCTAAAACTGCCACCATTTTGATAAACAATCCCTTCAATACCTGACAATGGCTTCTCTATGTTGGTACAGTACAAATAAGCACCATTCAGTGGCTCAAGAAGCATGATCAATTATCAGCATCATCAGCCTATTTCCATATATTTTTTAAAATACGTTGCCAGTTCCACTGGCCTATGACACATCATGTGACATAAAACAGGCATTCGTGTCATAAGGCCTCACCCCCTCCTAGTAAAGTGCAGTTGAAATGTTGCTATGAAAAATGTAATGAAAGTCCACCTGCACTGATGCCAAACACATTCTCAAAAATGTGGTTGGCATCACATGCAGGTGGACCCAGTGACAGTTGAAACGCACAAGTGTTAAAGGGACTAGCCTACACACTGTTACTGCTACATGGGACCAAATATGATTTGGTTCTATGACCAGCCAAAATAGTCAGAATAAAAACACATTTGGGGGACATTTATAAGAGAAGAAAAAACGTGTTAGTTGTGCATCTCTGTGTTGTTAACTTTCATCTAGCCTATTGCCTTGGAAGGTCAAATGAGATTGTGACTGTGTTTCATTAAAGAATAAGGCAATTGTATACCTAAACATATTGTTATGTAGCAATCATAATAGTCGCATTGGGCGCATCAATCTCATGCAGGCTATATCTAATCAGGCCTGCAAAGGTATAAAATAGCCTACTTAGAATTGTCTAAAACACTGATAGGCTACAAAAAAAAAGGTAATTAATTTATTTCCGTCAAATTGTTTTGTTTGTTGCTCAACGATGACCTATTTCTCTCCAGACTCTCGGACGGTTGCAAGCGCAATGACCGATTGCATCGAACGAGCGTTCGTGTAAACTGTAAACTATTTCGCAGCCGTGATATCGGTGAGTGTGTCGGCGTGGTCAAATTCGCCCTTCGATTGTTGATGACAGTACAAGGATGACGACGAATAATCAAGTCGTTGATAACATCAACATACGGACCCAAACCTTCAAAAAAGATTACAGAACGGTAATCGGCAGCCTACATTGTGCATTGTTTCTGAGCTGGGGTTACCCGGAGACCTCAACGACAGCGCAAGAGCTATCCCGGTAGTGACCGGCTGCTCGGGGCTTCTCTAGCCTACTTATCGACGACTCTCGGTCACTGCCATTGCCAGTCTGTCACACGATTTCAAAAAGTTGCTCAAAATACGTAACACAGTCTAACCTACACTAGCCTATGGCCTCTAATGCGCAGACGTGTACGAATATTATAACGTTCATAACAAACGGAGGCATGTTTATCGGAGGCCCGTTGAGAGACCGAATTCCCCTTTGAACTGAGCTCACAGTCATCTGTAAGTGAAATGGCCATTCTGGTAATCGCAGCGTTACCTAGGCCGCCAGAGATGCCGCTCGTACAGACATGTCCCGTTTGAGTTCGTGGTTTACCTGTCAAATTGTTACACGCTAGGAAATGCTAGGTATGAATCCCATTCAGCCCTGACCAAACAGTGTATAGCCTAATATAGGCCTGCCATTTATGAATATCAGGAACTGGGCATAAAGTGGGGTAAGCTAGATATGGGAGCAGACAACAAGTTAAGGGGATATGTTCTGACTTGGCAGGTTGAGGATGCAATATACCTACAGCCTTACACTGACAAGATGTCCCATGTAAAACTGCTTTTGAGGTAGTTGCTATTCATGAGAATTACATTTGTATGTATCCATTCAGTCACCGCAAAATTATCCAAGTGAGTCAGGGCGTATTGAGAAAGGATTTTGTCTCAAGAAACATGTGACACGTTTTTGTGGCACTGGATATATCTGAATTGCCATATACCCTACGATGAATAACACAAGACACATTTGAAGTCGTACATGTATGGTTTGATACACGAACATTTGTACAATTACCAATAACAAAGTTTGGAAGTTGACTTGCCCTCCATTGCGTTGTGCAATGCCCCCTTTAATGCCCCCTGTTCGCCAGTAACGCCTTTGTTATTAGTAATCGCATGGTATTGCACCGCCTTACCTTGCGCTTCAATCTGCTAGCGGGACTTGTAAATGAGTGATTTTCAGAGAATGACAAACTATAGTTTGTCAGTTGTGTACTTCCGTTGGGTGTTATGGATATAATTCTAAAGCAAAACGTATACAGTATCACATTTTGGCTTGTCCTCGCGATCTTCCCTCATCGCCAGTTTTCAGACCGCAGCAGCTGGAGATGAAAAATCGCGCACCCTGGGTCCTAGCGCCGGAGCAGTCCACAGGTGAATAACAGGTTGTGAATAAACGCCCTCGATAATTGCATGTGGTTTATCCAGAGTAGGGTTAACAGTCTATCCTACAATCTTGCGCATACATACATACAATACCGTGTTTTTCTACAGCTGACCCTCAACGCCCTGCGCCACAGTATTCTATTACAGCCATCAAATTGTATCCTTGAAAGCCTACAGGTGTAGCCAACTCATGGGCGCAATATATAATGTAAAAAATCAATCAATAAATTACATTATAATTTAGTTCATTACATTTTATGAGGGACAACGAGGGTCAAAACTCTGAGCAACTAATTAAATGCACAATTAAGTATAAACATAAGACAAGACAAAAAAATACATTTATATAATTCCTCTAATCAATAGGATTTGGCATGATAACAGTCTTTGAAAGCAATTCGACCTAAATTCGACATGTTCTTATTTTCATTTTAATCAACAGTAAGCCATAGCCTATACCTTTTAAGAAAGAGGCAAACTGTCCATGCCCTGTTTTAGGTGGTCGTCACGAGGTTGATTAGAAATGAAAATGTGCCAACCACACTTACACAGGCTTCCGAAATGGAACAGTGCAGAAGGAATCGAACGTGATGAAAGCAAAAAACTGTTTGAGTTAAAGATGATGACTCCAAGTTAAATATTAAAGATTGATTTGATTCAGAATTACGTATAGTTTTATAGACATTGTATACATGTGTGAACATAAAACTAATCAAATTCTTGTCCACCAGGTTACAGTAACTGCGGAACTACAAAAGCTGATTGAGGTCAGTTTTCAGGCCCTTCATAGGCTATATTTACGAAACAAAACGGTTTACTTCGGCAATAGCCCTAGTCACATTCAAGCACTCAAATGAGTCACTAGCGGTCCTTTGCGTGTCCATTTCTCACAAAATTATATATTTATGTACAAAAAAGTGCGTTTGTCGGATACGATTCAAGTCCTGCATAAACAATATATTTAATCCTACATTTCTCCTTGCTCAACAGCGCTTGGTTCCATAGTGTAGCGGTTATCACGTCTGCTTTACACGCAGAAGGTCCTGGGTTCGAGCCCCAGTGGAACCATTAGAGTTTTGCCAAAACCATCAGATATTTTTATCCAGTTGGTTTACCTTCTGAATTTATGTTTTTTTTCCCTTTAAGGGGAAACTGTGGAATACTATTATATTCAAAGCATTGTCATAATGTATAATTCTGTCACAGTTGATATAGCTTGAAACAACCTACTACTTGGAAATGTGTTGCTAGCCTGGTTAGGTTTTTATATTGGATTGTAGGGGTGGAACGGTACATGTTTTCGTACCGAACCGTACGGGCGTCACGGTTCGGTGCATGAAATTACATGGAGAATACACGGTATAAAAATAAATACAACTTGTGTGCAAATTAATTAATGTAATGCGGAACTACTGTTAGTACTGTTCTTTAGGGACATCTAATCTGTTTCTTTGAAGCTCTGATTGGCACCGCCGTGAGTCAGAGATAGCTAGCCTAGCAGCACTAAGAACGAGTATGGCGAGTGGTGGGGACCCACGAGCGATAGAGGACCCTATGGCCTTTTTAAGATGGCAAGTTTGGGAAAACTTTGGTTTTCCATTCAGTTATAGTAGTACAGGCGAGAGAGTGGTGGATAAGACAAACACTGTGTGTCGGCGTTGTTCAGCAGTTGGGTATGTGAGTGGAAATACATCTAACATGCTAACGCATTTAACGCATCTGGCGTGTGCTAAATGACTAAAAATATCCGACTCCATCACCCAGGTGTGCCAATCACTGGAACGAGACCAAAAAAACTTTTGTCCAACTTCTCTTCCCTACAGTACTCAACCAGCCATTAGATACACCTTTCCCTCAGTTGTACCAAACTCGTACCGAACTGTGATGTCTGAACCGCGGTATGAACCGAACCGTGACTTCAGTGTCCTATTGGATTGTTAACATCCCAATTGTGAATGAATGATGAATAGCATGTGCCACATGCACTTTATTACAGTCACAGGTTGCCTATGGTAGATTACCTTGTCCCCTATCCATAGGAACTGGGCCACCTTGAGGAATTCCCGTTGGTTGCTGTATCCCACCTGGGACAAAATGGCAAAAGTGAGCACTGCTCAGGTGCTCTGAGGCTGCATCATCAAACATGAAAGAGAACACTTACTCAACAATCCATCAATGCTGCCTCTGAGCATGTGTGTGGGTTTGTGACAAAGCTGGTGGATTCCCCATAGGCTGTGGTTGGGAGATGGGAGCGTTGGGCTGGGGAGGTAGCTGGTTTGGTGGAGGCCCACCTCCACCCTGGCTACTGCTGGTGATCAGAGGCTGGACGGGGGTTTGACGGTGGAGCATTTTCTACAGTAAGGAATAGAAGTCTTCTCCACACAAAGAATATACAACAAATGAATAATGTCAAATTGATCTGTAAATGTTGAAGTATTCCACAGGGATCCAGTCTCATCAGTCATTATTTAACTTGGCTAATTATCTAGGTTCTTGGCTACACAGTTGACTTACTTGGCAATATGTAAAACAGAGGCAGTGAGGCATATTCAGTGGAACAATAGGTTTGACATTTTCCAAATAGCCTACATGCTGCACTGGTGATACCTTTGAAAGTGTCCTACTTCTGTAATCTCTTTAACTTTGTTAACTAGTTAGCTAACTTAACCCACCTAAAACTGTTGTATGCAGGCTGAGAGACCAGGGAATACAGAGGACAAAGAGGAGGACTGTCCGGATCTTCTTTCTGTATATCTTGACTAATTAAGTTATTTTGGCCCCGCATCAGCTAAACTCTATAGATTCAAAAGTGCAAAAAGCTAGTGCCAGCTGAACAATTACTAACAGGAATAGTTTGCAGGTAAAATATGAAGGAGGTCCATCATTGCAAAATACTTATGCCCTCTGACGGATACATTTCCCGCCAATCGTTATCGTTGAAGGTTGTTTGAAATGGATGGGCCCACATTTTTTATAAGCGGATATTGTCGACTGTAATTTCCGTGTGTCACATTATTTTCATTCCGCAAAATGGCGAACCTAGCTGCTGCCGTCGTTGCTGCCGCAGGCAGAGATCCAGCGGTTGATCGCTCTCTGCGCTCAGTATTTGGTAGGTTCGTTGGAAATGTATACCATATTTAGTTGACTTTCAAACGAACACGCTAATAATTGTGGACTGTAAGATACATTTGTGGAGTTTGATCACGGGTTTGCTAGCTAGGTAGCAGTAGCTGTCTTGCTACCGAACTAGGCATTGTAACTGTGTTACAATGTTATATAGTTTGTAAAGTTCTATTGTATGTTGTATTGAAGAACATGCGGGCATTATTATAATAGGAACTCAGGTAACAATTTGGCTTACTATTGCCTACTGATAGCTGGCTACTCTAACAAAATATTTACCAAGAATCAACTGTAATTCACATGCATGTCTAACATTACAGTGGGAAACATCCCATATGAAGCTACAGAGGAGCAGCTGAAGGATATTTTCTCCGAAGTTGGGCTTGTGGTCAGCTTCAGGTGAGTGTAAATTGTTCAACAAATCCTGGTGCACCGGACCATTCTTGAACAGTCCTCTCATTTCTGGTTTTGAATCATGTGTGCTCTCTAGGTTAGTGTATGACAGGGAAACAGGAAAGCCAAAGGGATATGGCTTCTGTGAGTATCAAGACCAGGAGACGGCCCTCAGTGCCATGCGGAACTTGAACGGAAGAGAATTCAGCGGCAGAGCTCTCCGTGTTGACAATGCAGCCAGCGAGAAGAACAAAGAGGAGCTCAAGAGTAGGTTCTGAGAAGCTCATGTAGACACAGTTAACCCAGGACCCAACCCAACGGCCTTAGTTGAGATGTCTCCAAAAAGGTATGTCTCTGGACATCAATTCTGCCGTGTCCAACAGGTTTGGGAACAGGAGCCCCCATCATTGAGTCTCCCTATGGGGACAACATCCAACCTGATGAGGCTCCAGAGTCCATCAGCAGAGCTGTGGCCAGTCTGCCTCCAGAGCAGATGTTTGAGCTCATGAAACAGATGAAGGTATGTCCTCTAGCCCTCTAACCTCCTTTCATA
The DNA here is from genome assembly GCF_021917145.1 of Hypomesus transpacificus. Classification (NCBI taxonomy): domain Eukaryota; kingdom Metazoa; phylum Chordata; class Actinopteri; order Osmeriformes; family Osmeridae; genus Hypomesus; species Hypomesus transpacificus. The sequence goes on from NC_061060.1 coordinate 9,681,816, forward strand.
TTTGTACATCTCTATAGAATTCACAGGCTGTCTATGAACGGAACCTCAGAACCTACCCGTGGTCATCCTTAAATTGCTAAAGCCTTACGAAAAAAGTATTTAGTTTCACTAACTCTGATACCCCCTGTCCAGCTGTGTGTGCAAAACAGTCCGCAGGAGGCCAGGAACATGCTGCTGCAGAACCCTCAGCTGGCCTTCGCCCTGCTGCAAGCCCAGGTGGTCATGAGGATCGTCGACCCAGAGATTGCCCTGGTGAGACTGGAGTTCTGTGAAATACTTCAACATTTACAGACCTATTCAACATGTATATTTGTTTGTGTGGACAATCACCCGTGGCTAGTCAATGGTTTGGAAAAAGAGCTATGCAGGACTTGTAACGTGGCTCATGGCTTCGTTAATTTCTCTGTTCCTTGCTGTAGAAAATGCTCCACCGTCAAACCCCCGTCCAGCCTCTGATCACCAGCAGTAGCCAGGGTGGAGGTGGGCCTCCGCCGAACCAGCCACCTCCCCAGCCCAACGCTCCCATCTCCCAATCACAGCCTATGGTGAGCCCAGCTCTGTCACAAACCCACACACATGCACAGAGACAGCATTGATGGATTGTTGAGTGAGTCTTCGCTTTCATGTTTGAACAGCCGGGCATGCATATGAACGGAGCCCCCCAGATGATGCAGGGACCTCCTATGGGTGGCGTTCCTGGACCCATGCCTGGACCGGGCCCTGTGGGACCTGCAGGTAAACAGCTGTGACACACACACACACCTCTTCACTGACTATGGCACCTGAGCAGTGCTCACTTTTGCCATTTTGTCCCAGGTGGGATACAGCCACCGATGGGGATTCCTCAAGGTGGCCCAGTTCCTATGGATAGGGGACAAGGTAATCTACCATAGGCGAGTTGTGTCTGTAGTAAAGCTAGGGGTGACACATGTCATTCATCATTCATTCACAGTTCATCCCAAAAAGCAGTGTCTAGTTAAGGAACATAAAATGACCCATTGAATGTCACAACAAGTCCCGATGATCCTTCTGAAACATGAGGCTGTCAGTGACAGAGAAGCTCAGTTCCCTTTCCACACTGTTTGCATCTTAATGTTCAGAAATGTTTGTGATCTCCCTCTCGTGTCACGATGAAGTGTTGTGACATTCATTTTCATGTCTGTGTAGATGCATGTCATTACACATATTCTTCACTAGGTGTCCCTATCAGCCTGGGACTGCCTCATTTTTAGGACATGTTACTATAAATGTTTCAAATTATTACTGTAAATCTGAAATACTTTGAACTTAATCACTGTATAGATCGCACCCTGGTCATTATGTTGTTTTACGGAGTATGCTCATCCATTTCATTCACCTCAAATGTGGAAAGTGACACCAGTTTGTGTTTGTGTGCGGGGGAGCAGTTAACCCTATTGTGGGAGTGTCGCATGCTTTGGCGCCGTGTCTGAGTGTTGCTTTGCTCTCTCTGAGTTGTGTGTCTCCTGTTCTTTTCACTTAATGCTGGCTCAGGAAACCTCCAGCATTCACCTACTGGATCGTCTGGGCAGGCTGCTATCGAGCGGCCTCAAGGTATCCTCTACTTACTGCCCATAGCAACCCAAGAAGGGATTTTATGGGATGGTTTTCGTTTAGTCATCCTGACCAAGGGTGTATCAAGTCTTAAGTTGCATATGTTGCAAAATAATTTGCAACCATTTTCATATGCATTGACACATTAATTTATTAATTATGAATTAAGTTATGCCAACAGTAGCCTTTGTGTCGTGGGGTCTGGTAGAAGAGTCTAGGGCACCCAGACTGTAAACACTACAAGCAGAACATCATATGACTACACCTCTCCAAGTTCTGGTTAAACTGTCTTGCAAGAAGGTTCTCCTAAGTTCTCAAACACGTTTGCGTAAATGGTATCAGCCTGTCAGAAACCTGTCATGTCTTTGTTCCCAGGTGTGGAGTTACCGCACATGATGAATGGATTTTTGCTTATTTGCTTTGCCATCGTGAGCGAGAAAAAGTTTGTCTTAGTTTTTCTCCATAGTACAATGGATCCAGAAATCCAGTGTTGCACATTCCGTGACTGGGGAAACCCAAAAGCTGTATTATTTTTCACTGTGATTCAACAGTTTGTTTGTTTTCACCAGTAAGTCTGAACAAAGGTGATGCGTTTCTTTCCCCCTGTGTCACATACGCATCCTGTCATTGTCTGACAATGACAGATCCCCGAGACACAAGGCCTAACATTTCGGACCAGTAATGTCCCCTTAAGATGTCATGATTATCCTTCTGGGTGGTTTCTTCTGCCATCTTCCTTTCCCTGCTGTGTGTTGTGACTGAGCTCTGGTCTGTCTTAGCTACTGCCTTGTGTTGCCTCTGATGGAGTGATTGTTGTGGTGTGATGAGTAAACCCTTGTTTTTTTCTTTTAGAACCTTAACAAAAAAAAACTCCTTAATTTCCTTACAAAAGGCCTGAAGGTCAAAACGTTCAGGACAAACCTCCACAACCTAGCAGAGTATGGGTATTGGTGTGTTACCCTGTGTGGCATTTTTACTGTCCGTGCTTGCTGGTTGAATGTGTGTCTTGTCTCAGCAGGGCCAGGCGGCATCCCCCCCAGGGGCCTGCTGGGGGACGGCCCCAACGATCCCAGAGGAGGGACCCTGCTGACGGTCACAGGAGACGTGGTGGAGCCCAGGTGAGCACCAGCGTGGTCCGAGGCGCCGGCTCTGGATCCTGAATGCAGCACTTCACTCGACCTTCTTGGAATTAAGTCTGTTAACATGCCCTGTCAAGACTTAAGGACGTTAACCTCACTTGGGCCTGGAATGTCATGGAAGTTCTGAGGTGTACAACCAGCTTGTGAATCTTGATGTTGTGTGCAGTGTGGTTGACTGTCTGTTGTTCCTCTAGTCGTGGGTTCATCAGTGCACCCCCACCCCACCAGGGCCCACCCATGCACATGGGCCAAATGGGAGGTGGGCCCCCCCAAGACATGAGAGGACCGCCCCACGACATGAGAGGACCCCCCATGGGTGAACCCCGCGGCATGATGGGAGACCCCCGAGGGCCCATGATGGAGCCCAGGGGACCCCCCATGGAGACCAGAGGTACCGGCATCACTCTCTCTAGAACCCACTCATGTTGAATCTTGTCAGTTGAGAGGTATTCCACCAGGTACTTGTTGAATGAGAAGACGTTCCGTAATAATTCCGTTTTTTGTATGTTTCTGAAGGTCGCGACCCCAGAGCCGTAGACACTCGTGGGCCTCCTGTGTCAGGACAAAGGGTTCCCATGCCAACTGGAATGCCGGGTCCTGTCTCCCACTCAATGGGTCCTAACGCCCCTCCTTCTGCCAGACCGGTAGGTGCTAATCGCTGTAGCCACCCAATATCTGCTATGTGAAGTGGACCTGTGTCAGTAAAGCTGTGTGGTGATGTGGACAGGGTCCTGGCGTCTCTGGTGTTCCCCAGGCTGGAGGAGGCTTCAGCCCTGGCCAGAGCCAGGTCACATCGCAGGACCACGAGAAGGTGAGTGTGCCACTTCACCACTGTTTTATGCAAACTTGAGATTTCAAGTTTCTTTACTGGATATTAAATGATAGTGACTGATTGTCGGCACATTAGGAAAACTGGGCAATCCAGCTCTACCAGATCACTGTGGGTTGTCTTTGTTGAAGGAATTATATAATACATTGGCACTAGCCAAATATGTAATAAAGTGTCATGAGCGTTGACTGCAGTTTCGTTCCTGAAGGAGCTGCAATTGACCTCAGTTAGTTCACCAGTGTTTCTGTACTGTTTCTAGGCTGCCCTGATCATGCAGGTTCTGCAGCTGACCCCAGAACAGATTGCCATGCTGCCCCCGGAGCAAAGGCAGAGCATTCTCATCCTCAAAGAGCAGATCCAGAAGACGGCTGGGGCGCCTTGAGGCTCCTCCCCCAATGCCCACACACACGAACACAGTTCAAGGTTGGATGACGTTCCCTTCTTTCGCATGGCTCACCTTTCCATGACTGGCTGCTCGTTTTGAGATGTCCACATACTTTGTATTGTTGTCACACAGCTTTCAGTGGACTCGCAGACAGACATCTTTCCTGCGTCCTCTCAGATTTCTTTTGTTTCCAGGAGTGGCATGCTCAGACCTCTCAGACCTGTTTCTGACAGAAACAGAGCCGTTTCCTCCCCCTCAGAGAGCTCCAAAGACATCTCCACAGCTTAGTTTGGAATATTTTGTAGACTGTTTTGTATTACCATTTTTTATGTGGAAGGTTGACCCCAGTGTTTTTGAATTGAGCGTTTATGTGACTCCCTTTCATAAGGGGCCAATTTGTGGAAATTCAAGAGAGTGGTTTCATACTGCATTTCCCTTACTTTCTTTTGTCAGCACTGGAATCAGTTTCATGTCTGGATGTTTTTTTGTCAATAAAAGAGACAGATTCATTTTACCCACACAGTTTTAATTCGTTTTGTGTTTTATCATTTACAAACAGATTGTGAGGGTGATTAGTTGCAAGATGCTTAACAATTGACCTTGTGGATTTAAGTAACAAAGTCTAGCAGTGATTTCTTCAGTGCATGACTCAGAATTGACTACACGACTGATGGGAATCACCTTGACCATACTTCCTTCTCTTTTATGGTGTTTCTAGAAATAAGACTATTTCCCAAAAACATTTCTCATTTCCTTGTCTCTGACCAAACATGGACAAACACACCCCATAACAAATAACTGATTGGTGACATATCTTATGGGGACTTTTACTCAGGAGGAGCCGTAAAACGAGATAAGACCTGAACATGAACACAACAGTGAAACAGACCTGAAAGAGGATAGGTGACAAAGGCAATAGTCATTCCTCGAGTTTGAGAGGATTCAACTTTCTGTCCTGTTCTGTCGATCCTAATGTGCGGACCCTGGAACACGTACACCTGTCAAAAAGATGACGTAACATGGAACACACCTCTAACACACCTCAGCCACCAACTTGGATCACTACCAACAGTCACAAACAGTAATCAGCAATGCTATCCAGCAGCACACAAAGGCTTTTTATGGATGACGGTTACCTGACTCATCACTGAAAGGTTAAGGATCAAGAGCCAATACCTGAGCAGGATTGACATCACACTACAAGAAAATGACTTTTTCTAAATGAATACATTATTATTATTCGTGATGTGCTCAAATTGAGTTATTTTGTGGAGGTAGAATCCTACAGGTATTTAAACACACCTATTGTAGGAGTCACAGAGACTGCCAGCTCCGTCAAACTGAGTTTCAACACTATTGTGTTCCACTGATGCACAAAACTAGTATTGCAAACGCAATATTTTGAAAGAGCCAAGAGCAAAGCGTGTCCTTCAAAGAGGGAAGAATCTCATCTCAGAAGTTTTCCTTGTTGAAGTAGAATTTGGTCTTTCTGGGATCCACGTCTGAGTACTTCACACATTTCTTTGCAAGGACATCAGCCAAAGCTGCAGGGCCACACAGGAATGTCCCCACCACTGCCCTGTAGGACAACAACAGGACAGCGTTATCTATGTGTTGCATGTTAAATGAAGGGTTTCATCTGTGTTAAACCACACTAAAACCATAGCATGTGTTTGAATGTGTACAATAAAATTTGATTTGTAAACTTGCGTTGGGTTTTCATTGCGGACTTGTTCGAACTCCTTTTCCCAGTTTGGCCTGCCATAGTGCGTTTTCTGCTTCAGTCCTGTGACGACGTCCGTGTCCTGATCGAAGTGAACCATCACATGATTGGCCTGTCAGGAAGAGAGGAGAACATGTTAAAGGAAGCTAGTTATGTTGTTGGTCATTGTAGTATAAATAGGCTCCAATACATACATGGCTCTGGTCCCATCCAGTGAGGTAGAGTTTGTATGTGAGGAAGTCGCCCATGCCTCTCTCTTCCATCTCCCTCTCCAACACCTGCAGCAGATCTGCAAACCACTCAAAAGCACTTGTCTCTCGGCACAGCCAATAGAAGTAAATCTGTGAAAAAGTTGTCAACACAAGGTGGTTAATCAAACAGACAGGACAGTGCAGACATGCAAGACTAATGACAATGCCTTCACACAGCAGAAAAGCATCCTTCAAATTCCTTGCACAAAAAGTAGGTGCTTTGTGGTTGTGTTGTCTGATGGCAAAGAAACAAGCTGGACAGGTTTAAAGGAGTTCATGTTTTGGATCGATGTCTGGCCAATATTTTACCTTTCTGGTTCGTAGCTTAGGGTTGGATTCTTTGAATTTGTACCAGATGGACTTGAGGATAGAAGCAAACGGGGTGACTCCAATACCAGCACCAACCAGCATGCTGACCTCATAGTCAAAGACATCCTCACTCGCTGTCCCAAATGGACCATCCACCCCCATTCTGAAGGAGAAATCAACAATCACACCACAGCAAAAGCAAAAGGAGGACGGCATTAAAAGAAAATCTGAAACCTAGCTGTGGATCCGAGAAGCTGTTCTAGTTTCATGTTCATGGGTGATGCTAGAAATACGGTCTCTGTTCCAACTGGATGGGTGGACCTACTTGGGACCCTGTGCCCCCTCGGGCAGTTGCTCCACCATGCTGATGAGCTTCTGGGTCCAATCGCCTGCAGAACGGATGTGGACGCTGAAGAAGTCCTCCTCAGGGGCAGAGGTCATGGTGAAGGGGTGCCACTCCAGTGGGGAGATTTCTGGGCAGTTGAGGAAGACATACTGACCCACATCCATCTTGAATCCGTTCTTCACCAACTGCAGCTCCAACACCTTGGATGGCCGGATAACAATCTGGGACAGGGATGGAGGGACGAGGGAAGGGAGAGAGAAGCGAAGGAGCGAGGTAGAGATGGGAGGAGGAATGTATGCAAAGAGAGGAGGAGAGAGAGATTAAGTTACAAAAGTGTCACAGCATAGCTGTTGGACCTAGAGGGGGAGAGCAGAGAGCTGGCAGGTAGCAGCACACATACCTTTCTGTACTCGACGTTCTGCATGTAACGGATGAATCGCAGCAACCTCTCACACAAGTAGATCACCATGGGACCAATCACCCACATCCAAGTCTGTTTGGCACATTGTCAATGTTTGTATTTTTAGGACCATCTCCCTACTGATTTGACAGGAAACCAATAATCTCACCAAGTCCAAATGGAATGAACGCATAACGTAATCTGTCACAGAGGAAACTCTCACCTGTGGGAACCCCCCTGCAAACTGCGGGATAGGACACTCCGGTTTTTCCCCCCAGTCATCCAAATCGTCTTTACAGTAGGTGAGGTTATACGGTGAGTCTATGTTTTGCTGACTCCGCACAATGCGTCTGAGGAGAGAGTGAGAGGAAGTGAGTACGCACCTCTCCCAACGGTCACCATGTGTTTTATGAAAAAAGATCACACAACACCACGGAAGTGGCAGGATTCTAAACATGTATAACTATGATAACAGGTAGTCAGCAGGTAGAGTTCACAGGACGAAAGGAGACCTGTCATAATCAAGGAGAGCCTTACCCAGCCCCATGGATGACCAGGCCTGCAAAAAATACTATGAAGAGGTGGTGTGTGTACCAGAAGACCTCAAAGTAGCTGCGTCTGATGACCTCCATAGAGGAGGTGATGATGAGGATGAGGCAGAGCGTGATAATCACCCCTGTAATCCCAGCAATGGTGGTGAACACGATATAGGAGGGAGTCTGAGGTACAACCAACCAAAGAACACTGAATTAATCACGTGATTTGGGGATTTTTTTTACACTTTTCTACTTAGGGACAAGACATGACCATAACTATAGGGATTTCTGCTGTCTCAGCCTTTTGCTCGAAAGAGACAGGACATAATGAGTTGTTGACAGCAGTAGAGGTTATGAACTCACATCAGAGAGGGATCTGAATGGGTTCAGGTATGTCTCATCATCATCGTCTCCCAGGTTCGATAGAGTTGTGCTGAGTTCGTCATACTTCCCCTGTCTACTGTTGTAGAACCATTCCATGTTGAAGAGATGCGCTATGGTGTGAACAGCTGCCCAGACAAGAACATTTTTTTATTGAATCAAGCTTAGAAGGGAATGGGGAAATTCCAAAAGAAGATCTTTTTGCTCAGACATTCAGATTAATAAACAGATCAGTGTTCAACTTATCTAAAAGTTGAACTAATTGGTCCAAACTATGAAAGCATATTAGTTAGAGGTCAGCTTTTCTCCATATCCAAATCAATATTTGCCTTTGGTTTTTGTTCAATATTTAACGACTTTTCATTT